>NC_048299.1:36258251-36558251 GCF_013100865.1 Trachemys scripta elegans | reverse complement strand
GCTGAAGATGCAGACAAGAGCCCTAACAAAGTAAGAAGAATCCACCCTAAAAAGAAAAGGTACAATAGAAGGAAGATCAAAGCCCGGTCCCAGGCTGAAAGTCATGTCTGCAATTGACAGGTGATCAATCACCAAACCTGGAGGCAGCGTGACACACCAAGACGTATAGATTCTGGATTCAAACTAAAGCCTAAAAAAAGGATGGGTGAGATGGAAAACTTTGGAGGAGGGTAACATTCTGCTGCCAACATGGAAGGGCATCGGTGCATGCCCAACAGAGACCCAGCTCGTCCTTGTGCCCGGCTTTCCTGGCCAGTTAGCCACCACAAGCTACGAACCCAAGCTGCAAACTCAAGCCACAGACTCAAGCAGGACTGGTAACGATGCAGCAGCTGCAGAACATCTGATGGATGTGTGTGTGTGTGAATGTGTGTGTGTGTGTGTTTATAGGTATTAGGTATAATGTGTGTGTATTAGGATTAAAATATTAGTTATTGGTCATAAATCAAATTGTTATCATAATAAATGTGGCATCTTTGTCTTGACCCCTAAAACGATCCTGTCTAAGTTTGTGGGACAACAGTTGTGGGGGATTATAGCTAGAGATGCCTGCTGCTGAGAGAAGTGCAGTGTGAAAGCACTGCCTTCCCACCTAGTGTTCTCACCAAACCCATGCCTAGCTTAGATGGAGACTTTCCCGCACCCAGGAGCTGTGACTAAGAACCACTTCCTTTCTAGATATGTAGCAGAGAGGCTGATGCTAACTTCCTCCCACTCAGCATCACTACAATCACCTCCTGCACCCAGAGTGATCAATTATACACCAAGGAAACAGTCCTCTCCATAGTAGCTATCTGACCCTGGCAAAGTGGATTTTACCGACTCCTTCTCATGGGAATCTGTTTTCCCACACTTCATATACTAGGATTCATTGTGTAGAGCTTCCACATTAGCATCTCCACTGAGCAAGCCAGCACCTTGAGACAAGCTGGTCTTTCTTTGTTAGCCCTAAACTACTTCACAGAAGCATGCTGTTTCCAAGCAGTCTCACAGTGGGGTCTCCTGGTTCCACTCTCACAGCTTTCAGACAGGTGCTGGGAAAGGGATGGTGCAACATTACTTGTGGTGGGAGCAGCATAAAAAAATAAATAGACTCCTCATATCAGTTACAGAAACCACAGGCAATACCAAGGGAAATCCAGGGGCAGACCCCAGTAAATTAATACAGTGTACCTAGCACTGTATGCCTAGATAGACAAGTCAGTGCTCTCTAGGCAGAACCAATTTGCCAGCAGCCCCTGCTCCTGAGATCAGTGAGTTCTGGAGCTGGGGTGCACTGCCAACTTGGGATGCTGCTTCTCAGTTCTGCTGCATGGCTCTGGGCTGGCTGTGGTGGGTGCCAAGTCCGCCTGGCTGTCCTCTTTGTGCCCAGCTGGGCTCTCTCCCACCTTCTCCAGCTGTGGTGCTGGGGCCTCTCAAACTGAGAAAGCCTCACTTCTCTGCTGGGGCTCCTCCTAGCACCCATCCCTCTGTTAGCCATTGGTTCAGCCACAGCCACAAGCTTGTGGACACCCCCCCACACACAAGCCAATTGAGTTCAGTTCTCCAGTGGGCTTTCCAGCATGATGTCTGTCTGCTCCAATAGGAGTCAGACATTCCCTAGCCAATTGCTTGCAGCCTCCCAAACATTCACAGCCATCCCACCCCCACAACAGGCATTGATAGTCTGTCAGGAACTGAAGGGGTTGGCTCCCTCCCCTCCCCTCTCCCCTGCTAATCAGAGTCTCGGGGGATGGGGAGAAGCTGTGCACCACCCCCACTGGGGTAGGCTTTGTGAGGTGAAATCAGTGAATGTGTCCTGCTTCACAGCCGCACCCAGCAGTTGTGAGGGTCTGAGACACACATGCTACTTTCTGCTGGGAAGCCCTGCTCCCTCCCACCAAAGATGCAGGTAGACAGTCATGCAATCTCAATCACAAAGAATGAGCCCGGCCACCAACAAAGGACTACTACTAGCTGGAGTATTGTGTCCAGTTCTGGGCACCGCATTTTAAAAAACATGTGGAGAAATTGGAAAGGGTCCAGAGAAGAGCAACAAGAATGATTAAAGGTCTTGAGAACATGACCTATGAAGGAAGGCTGAAAGAACTGGGTTTGTTTAGTTTGGAAAAGAGAAGACTGAGAGGGGACATGATAGCAGTTTTCAGGTATTTAAAAGGGTGTCATAAGGAGGAGGGAGAAAACTTGTTCACCTTAGCCTCTAAGGATAGAACAAGAAGCAATGGGTTTAAACTACAGCAAGGGAGGTCTAGGATGGACATTAGGAAAAAGTTCCTAACTGTCAGGGTGGTTAAACACTGGAATAAATTGCCTAGGGAGGTTGTGGAATCTCCATCTCTGGAGATATTTAAGAGTAGGTTAGATAAATGTCTATCAGGGATGGTCTAGACAGTATTTGGTCCTGCCATATGGGCAGGGGACTGGACTTGATGACCTCTCGAGGTCCCTGCCAGTCCTAGAATCTATGAATCTATGAATCTACTCACACTGACTTCTGGTGGGAAAATAGAACCAAATTTGAAGGGGGAAAAAAGTGCATTCGTCCAATGCAAGAGCACACAGGGCAACATGTGACAAGACTGTCCCGCTATACCGAAATAGAATTTTTCCACATTAAGTCAAAATGAGACAAAAAGAAACAAAGTTGGAACAGATACAAAGCTGACATGAAAATACTCCATTTTGATTTTGAATTAATCCAATATTTTCATTGAACATTTTTTTTTTTGAAATTGTCATATTCCTGCAAAACAGTTTTATTTTGATGAAACTTCATTTTCCAACAGAAAACTATTTTCTGACCAGCTCTATTTGTAAGGAACAATCCATTAGTGCCTCACCCAGGCTACTCACATCATCCAAGTTACTAGATATATTTTCTTTTGTACTAATTCTGGGCATGCTAACTCCATACCGAGCTAGGTGTTATCAATTCTACTACTATACACTAAAATAAAGAAGATAGCAGACAGGGAAGTTACCTGCTCACCATTTAGCATTTACTACCCTGAATTGTTATAAATGGGTTGCAGCCTAGGAGAAAACAAAACTAAATATTCTCAGGTCATAAGGCCTTCCAGAAGAACGACCAAAACGTAATTTAAAACACCTATATCTCAGCTAACAACACTAGAAAACAGAATCAGTGATGTGGCCGGTAGGTAGCCAGGAGTGAGTCAGATCACGTGTCGGCACCTCAGTCGCCCCATTGTTAAAACTGGGATAAGGACAGTTGCCTCCCTTACAAAATGCTTTGAGATCATCAGCTAAGAGCTAGGTATTACTATTAACAAACAGGGTTTTACCACAGGGACAAATACCTACTAGCCCATATTCAGTGAGAGTTTAGGAAAAGTTTCCTTCCCCACAAAACAAGAGGCTGAAGTTTCCTTCAGACAGAAGCAACAGTGGGCACTAGAGAGGGGTTAAATCCCTCCAGCAGTGGTGACACCACATGGCCAGGTCTTGGGTGAAACAAGGGAGCCTTCAACCATCAATTACTCTGAGTCTTTTGCAACTAACATCAGAGTTAATAAACAGCAACAGAGGTGAAGAGCAGCTTATTAAGTTCAGGGGAGATTGTCGCCTTCCCGCTGACATCTTTCTGAAGGGGAGGCTGATCTCCTGGTTAATAAGGGTTCTTGGCAGCTGGCTCCTCCTCTTTTCTTTATTGTCAAAGAAACAATGAAGACAGAAAAATCATCAGTTAATTGCAGCTATCGGATATTAAAGACAAACATAATATTTGCATCCTGTGATGGAATACAACCCTGTATTCACGCCCTACATACTATTTTAATAATCTTTGTACAAGGCATGCCTTGTAAGGTATCATTTGAAAATTCATAATTTGCTGGTCCTGATAAAATATGTGTGGCAGCATTGTATGTGAAATTATAAGATTCCCCTGTATGATGTTATTAACATGTTCCAAACCACACAGCCCTGCCCAGGCAGGATTTGGCAAATAGGTCTGTCCTAAACAAAGGAATGTGTGCTTGCCTTAATTTGAATGTAATCAGTATACAGAGTCAAACAGGAAGGGTAAATAAAAAAGCTCAAACTACCAGGAAAAAACCTCAACAAGGAACATCCTTCCACATAGACTCTGTCTCCTGGCTCTCAGCTGAAGGGGGGCTGAAACTATAAAAAGGAAGGGCAAACACAAGACACCTTGTCTCTCTCTCTCTCTGCCTTTCCATCATATTCTCAGCACCTGAGTGGGAAAAAAGGAAACAGCCATTGGACTGGGGGAGGGAAAATCCTGACCTGAAGAGTTTGGTCAGTAATCTTGCTGGAAATGTGGTGAAAAATTTTGCTTGAATCTAATATCATTTGTTAAATTGGGCACTCAGAAGTATTTTCTCTTTATTTTTCTTGTAACCATTTCTGGCTTTTCTGCATCATTACTTGTAAATCTCTTAAAATCTCTTTGTAGTTAAACTTATTTTATTGTTTTATCTAATCCAGTGTGTTTAAATTGAAGTGCCTGGGTAACTGAATTCAAGGTAATAACCTGGTATATTATTTCATTAAAGGAATAACAGACTTAATATATTTGGACTGTCCAGGAGAAGGCTGGACAATATACAACATACATTTCTGGAGAAAATCTAGGACTGGGAATGTATTGGAGTCACTCTGCAATAACACCAAATCTGGTGAGAACCAGGATGTTATTGCAGGTTGCAGTTACACAAACATCTGGGAGTGGCCTTCATGCTGGTGGCTAGTTGTGAGCAGTCCAGGTTGGAGACTAAAACAGCAAAGCATTGCAAGAAACCTCAGGTTACAGGGCAGGAGTGACACAGGCCCCCACTGGTCTGGATTGTACCTTTGTAGTCACACATCCCTCAATATTTTTTCTGTATTTCATTGCCATAGTGCCTGCCAGCAACTATCTATTTAATTTAAGACTGAGGCTTCTTTCCAATTAACATCATACATTTAGAAAGGTTTATAGCTCAGCTGGACTGCATTTGTCATAGCAATTTTTAAGTCCAGCTCCAGAGCAATTTTTCTCAGAGCATTTTATTGTTCATAGTCTCTAGTTTTGAGAGCATAGAACATAAATTAGATGTGTAACTGCAGGGCAGGGACCATTCTCTCTCTCTCATATTTGGAAATTCCTGCCACCCAGGGGCTGATGCAACAAATAAATAGGAAAAAATGATAAAATAAATAATTGGGGTACACAGAAGTGCCTAAAAGATAAGGTTGGCAGCACATGTGTTTCCATTCCCAGCGAATCTGGCCTTTATGGCTTGTCTACATGGGAAATTGAAGAGCATAGCAGCAGTGGAACTATTCCACTATAGCTAGTCCCACGGGGACACTATTCCTGAATAAAAAGGACTTTATCCCACTATCCCAATTTATGCACCCACACAATAGCATCCAGAATCTAGCCCTTGGGTATAATTTATTACAAGTGTCTTACGTGCTTAGAAGCCTAAGGCTAGGTCTACACTACCCGCCTGAATCGGCGGGTAGAAATCGACCTCTCGGGGATCGATTTATGGACGCGACAATCGATCCCCGAATCGGCGCTCTTACTCCACCAGCGGAGGTGGGAGTAAGCGCCGCCGACAGAAAGCCGCAGAAGTCGATTTTGCCGCCGTCCTCACAGCGGGGTAAGTCGGCTGCGATACGTCGAATTCAGCTACGCTATTCATGTAGCTGAATTTGCGTATCTTAAATCGACTCCCCCCCTGTAGTGTAGATGTACCCTTAGTCTGAAAGTCAATGGGCCTTAGGCCCCTAAGTGCCTAAGACTTGCCTATGCTAGAAAGTTTTGCTGTTTTACCTATGCCAGTATAATTAAAGCAACAACCTCCTCTGTGAATGCAGTTTTAATTTTAATTACAATTTGGGTAGCAAAATAAGCTGTACCAGTATAAGCACCTTTGTACAGGTATAACCCTGCCTACACTACACTTATACTGGTATAAATATTGTTTAAAAAAACCACACTCCTAAACAATAGAGCTTTTCTACTGTTTGACCAGGCCTAAGTCACTTCTGAAAATGGGTCTTTAACTACTAAGTCATTTAAGTACTTTTCAAAATTTTACCCCTTAATTTTTAAAACCATTTTCCAAAGTCATTTACATATTATTTTAGCCTTGTTCTCTACAGCATTCTGAAACATGAAACTAGTCTGAGCCTACATTGCCTTGTTTCCTCAAATGCAGCAGTATCCTGTCATATTATTTCTCTGTTCCAAACCTGAGCATTAAACTGGACAGGAGTTTAATAATAACTAATTGCACATGTTAGGTTTATTAGTTCCATACAGCAGAGCTCTGGTACTACCCAATATGCTGTAAACACTATATTCATTTTAATATACTTTGTAACATACTGACAGAAAGGCCAAAAATGCTTCTTCCTTTATGGAAAAGTCCTATAGAATATAATAGAAAATTATATCACGAATGTAGATTTCTATTAGATTGTTGAAAAGCCTGTAGAAAAGAGACATTCTCTATTTAATTCTATGAGTATCTCAAGTGGTATCTACAGATCTCTATTAAATTACTTCAAAACTCTATTGATTTTATTCCTATTAAATTCTACAGGATTTTGCTATAAGGGCTATCCCATCGAACTATATTCTTTCTTCTCCTCCATTTAACTACGTGTATTCGGTTTGGGTGATGGAAAAGCAGGATGGAAGATACACTCTAAACTAAACTTTGGTCATTTCATTTACTCCATTTCTCTACTTTCCTTTCCTGATCTGTTTGGTTTTTTTAAGAAACTTACCATCTTTGGGGCAAGGTCTGTCTTTTTGTTCTATGTTCATACTGCACCTTAGACAATGGGGTCCTGGTTCATAACTGAGGCTCCTAAATGCTATGACAGTACAAATTATTTTAATCATCTTGGGGCTGCTGTCTGTGGCAGGGCACGTCTGATTTAAATACAAGATGGAGGGCAATCCACGTCTGATATAAACCCCTTCTACAAGGCAGAGCCTCTGTGTAGTTCTGATGCTGGGGATCTGGAATTAGTTCTGCTAGAGGAAGCAGATACACACACACACACACACCCCTTAGTCTGATACAGCCACCTTGCATAGAGACTGCTTTCATCTACCCCCTTGTCCTTTGAGTGAGGTAACCTCATAATCTTTGGAAAAAATCACCCACTGTGTGTTGCTCTCTCAGGTTAAGAGAGAATTGAGAGACATTATCATTCACTATGCTCCAGTGTAAATTACAGTGTAACATGCATTCCCACTGTCAGGGCCGGCTCCAGCATTTCTGCCGCCCCAAGCAAAAAAAAAAAAAAGAAAAGAAAAAAAGCCACGATCGGCGGCAGCAATTGGGAAAAAAACAAAAAAAGCCGCAATCGGCGGTGGCAGTTCAGCAGCAGGTCCTTCACTCCTAGAGTGAGTGAGGGACCTGCCGCCCCCGAATTGCCACAGGTGCCGCCCCTCTCCCTTAGCCGCCCCAAGCACCTGCTTGTTAAGCTGGTGCCTGGAGCCGGCCCTGCCCACTGTCTTTCCTTCTCCCCACTCTCCTTCCCCATATTTCAATCAAAGGATCAGAATGGGGGGTGCTAACAAGATGGACACAAACTCCTACTCCAGGGGCGGGCAAACTTTTTGGCCTGAGGGCCACATCAGGTTTTGTAAATGGTATGGAGAGGAGGGGGTCGTGGGCCAGCCCCCACCTCCTATCTACCCCCCCCCGAGACTCCTGCCCCATCCAATGCCCCCCGTTCCCTGACAGCCCTTCTGGGACCCCTGCCCAAGCCACACACCCTCGCTCCCTGTCTCCTGACTTCCCCTGGGCCCCCACAGCCCCATCCAACCCCTCCTCTCATTCCTAACGGCCCCCCCTGGGACCCCTGACCCATTAAACCACCCCTTTTCCCTGTCCCCTAACTACCCAGAACCCCTGCCCCTGACTGCCCCCTGCCGTCCCATCCAACCCCCCTCCTTCCTGACTGCCCCCCCGGGACCCCTGCCCCCATTCAACCTGTTTCCCCCCGACCACCATCCATGCCCCCGCCCCCTGACCACCACCCTGAACTCCCCTGCCCTCTATCCAACGCCCCCTGCTCCCTGACCGCACTGCCTGGAGCATGGATGGCTGGCGGCGCTACATCCGGACTTTTCCGGCTGGAGCCGGGCCACGCTGCTCCTTCTGCTGCCGCCACTGCCACCACCACACAGCACAGATCACTGGGTCAGGCTGGGTCTGCAGCTGCGCTGCCCCAGGAGCTCACAGCCCCGCTGCCCAGAGCATTGCACCAGCGGTGGAGCGAACGAGATGAGGCTGCAGGGGAGGGGGAACAGCAGGGGAGAGGCCGGGGGCTAGCCTCCCAGGCCAGGAGTTCGGGGGCCCAATAGGACAGTCCTGCAGGCCAGATGTGGCCCGCGGGCCGTAGTTTGCCCACCCCGTCCTACTCTGTAAGGAGGGCATCCTGTCGACCCACCAACTCTATGGCAACATGACCAAAATCACGCCACCAGTTTTCACTGCAGGACTTCTGCTTTACCTTATTCTGAGAGTGAGAGATGGCTCATAACTTACCACGCTTTTATAGCAAATGGACTTGCTCTGGATAGATTCTACTAAGCAGAGATGCCTTCCCTTAGAGGCAATAATACCTACTACAAATCTCTATCAAGATTCTGTTCTCCATTGTCCAAATTTCTCTGCTGGTGTTTATCTCTCCGATCTGCAGATGTTTGACTAAGTGCACAGGTGCCCACACATTTGTAGTCAAGATCCAATCTAATATTTGGCCAATACACAACATGAAAACTATTTTTATGGGGAAATGAGAGTCATTACAGAGCATACACACTTTGTGAGTTGTTTTAGCTTTGACCCCTGAAGGGCTGCCTTCTAGCTCAGTATGGGGCATTGTTAGCAAATACCTCAGTAGAATGAGGATGGTACAAAAGATCAGAAATTTTAGAGGGAGGGAATACCCAGTAATAGCACGGAAAAACCGTAAGTTCTGGCTGCAGTAATTGGCCCAATTTTTTTCCCCTCAGGCGTAATAAGTGTGCATTTGAAAATGCATACATACCCATTGCACTTGCACATACAACTCTGGTAATTGTGCATATAGCATGCAGAAATTGTGCATGCTAATACCCATTCTCATGCAAACACCTCTGTTTTATAAGTGCAGCTTTTGCATCTATGGATGAGAACTAGGCCCTTCATGTGTATCTTGTTTTGAATTGCACCTTATCATGCAGCTTTGAAACTTGTATTAAATGCAGAGAACTTAGTCTGAGATTTATACACTTACTCATGAGCCCAAGAGATGCATACACATTGGTTTATTTTTGTTTGGAAAGCACACCCTGTGCGAGTTGCCAAGTCATTACAATGTTATGGGCCTCAATCATAATTTTTAAGAGAATTTATTTGTTTATGTTTTGTTGCCCCAGAGGTGATTAGCTTCTGCTAGAAGGTCAGTGTGTTATTCTGCTGCAAGGGCTTGAGATGAACTTCAGATGAAATTAATAATTCTACTATAGCTGTAGCCAATGACAGCAGTTTGAAGCAACACTATTAAGCAAGTGGAAGAAGATGACACTCACGCTTTGACACCATTCAATATCCACAAGGTTTCACCAAGTTTATATGCTGAACATAAAGAAAAAAAAATCTGTAACCAATTCATTGCCACATACCTTGTGTAAATGCATTTTTCTGAATGAAGTAAGAATTTTGTGGACTAAATCCTGAGTCTCCAGCCTCCGCAGGCAGGGGGAAAACACTATTAATGCAAAGAAGTAGGAGCAGAGAGAACTAAAAAGAATAAAATGTCTCTAGGCAGCTCCTTTTCAATTCAGACTGGAGAGGTTAGAGCAGGATTTCCCAAACACTGAGTCCCAACTCACCGGTGGGTCATAGGAAGGTTCTAAAATTGCTACGTCCAGAGCCAGATTAACCCATCACTGGACCCTGGCCTAGGCAAACACACGTTTCTCTTGACCTAGTTTGGAGGGGAGGCCCTGGGGAGCGGGGCGTGTTGGAGAGCGAATTCACCCTGCACTCACTCCACAGCTTCAGCTCCTGTCCCATGGGGCTGGGCCTGGCTCCCCACTCCAGGCATTGCAATCTGGCACACAGGGTCGCAGTGCCACTCACACCTTGGCCCAGACGCCCCTACATCAGATTCTGTCTTATTCCCTCCATCATCATGGAGGGGAGACTATGATGACAGAGGGGACAGGAGCCACCCACTGCATGGTAAGTGCAAACCAGTCTTGGCAATCAAACCCCAGGGTCTCCCCTCCACGCTGGGATTATGGTTGCTATATCGGGGCAGAAGGTGCACATATGTAATGGTGGGTCACAAAGTGAGACAAAATGCAGCTAGTGGGTTGCCTTAGAAAAAAGTTTGGGAACCACTGAACCATTGGGTTAGAGAACAACTTTAGGTTCACTCAACATACCTAAAAGCCCTGCTTCCTGGATTATTTGCACAATAGCTGCTCTAGATTCAGTATTGATGAACATACTTTAGGTTTTAGTTAATGTGAGGTTGGGTTTGGATAGCCAAGCAAAAATCAGTTTGCTCATCCAAACCATTATTAACCTTCACATTATATTGCAGTTCCGCTTATCGGCCTCAATTAAGTCAAAGCCTGTTGTACTAGGCACTAGAGAAATACATCTCTTGAGTTTGTACATTTGGGCTGGAAATCTTATGGGAACATTTTGTACTTCATGCTTCCAGTTGGGCTGCAAATAACTAAAGAAGAGTAGATACATGAGAAAATGAAATATAATGAGGAAAAAGTCAGCCAGTTCAAGTGACAAAAGAAATTCAGTTTGACTTTTGGATGAAGGTTTTTTTCCTGTGTTGGGAAATGTTTTGAGATACATTGAAGTATCCTGAAGCTCAACATACCTTGTTATTTTATTAACACATCCTCAAAGCACAATGACACAGATCATTGTTATGATCCTTTGGATTGCACCATTAAATCTTAAAATTCTTAACATCTATATAAAGTCAATGAGAGTTTTAGGTGCTCTAGAAATGTCAGATCTGCTACTTGATTCGTATCTTTTGTGTGGATAACTGTGGATAACTGTGTACTATAGGTTACATCTTTTTTTAAGATGTATTTAAAAAAAAAAGATGTAATAAAAATATAATTCCAAAATTGAAAAATAGAAGTTCAAAAGTGCTTCTGGAGCTGTTAAATGATAATTATCTTTTCGCACTCCTAGGACCTCACAATGAATATTATTTGTAAAAAAAAATTCTTCCCCCCTGACATTCCTAGAATAGGCCATGTTTGCCAAGTTTCAGCCCAGAGTGATTCTTTACGACCAAATTATGAAATCATGAAAATAAATATTGATACAACTCAAAATATTTAGTGGCACAAATGGAAGAAAGTCCTTTTATGACACTACCTATTCTGTGATAAATTACAATAATATTCTAACACTAAAACGCTGGTGTAAAAACAAACAACCAGTCTAGCTTTTCTTAATTTAAAACAGGAATAATTATGATCGCTAGTGGTATCCTACACAAAACCTGAATCCTACCATTCTGAAACAGGAATCTGGCAGATAATTGTCAAATCTCTCTCCCAATTGCTCTCTTTTTGGGGGTGGGAAGGTTGGATATTTATTTATTTTCTTTACTGATTTGTTAGCTTTTCTTTTATGCTCATTCCCATAGCATCTGCCTTCTGAAATAAATGAGAATGGGGAGACTCTCTTTTTCCATTAATGAAAACATTTATATGGCACCTTCCACACAGAAGAATCCCAAAGTGTGTAAGGGTTACCAGGAGCACCTCACCCTTCATTAAATTGAAGCTACATCGATCGAGAGAAATCTTTTCCTTAGGTAATTAATTATTCTGAAACAGAAACTCAAACTGCTTACACTGCAGGAAAAACCACCCAAATCCAAAATATACTGATGACTACAAATGATTATCTTAATTATATTATACTGAGAAGGAGAAGGGAACACGCATCATGATAATGACATTATCTGAAGAATCACATCTTATATTAACCAGACCCTGAGGTCCTTCCTCAGTTTTTTAATCTAACTCCCACTGATTAAAATCTGAGTAAGACCCTCCCCAGTTTGAACCAAGAATAAAATAAAATGGGCCCACATCTTGAACTGGTGTAGATGGGTGGAGCACCAGTGCCTTCAATTGAGTATGTCAATTGACACCAGCTGAGGATCTTACCCAGTGTAGGCAGTGCATCCTCAACTCCCCTCACTGTGTTGTTTGAAATCTTTGGGCTAACCAACATTCTTTCTCAGGTAAAACTCCCATTAATATGAAGTACATGGGAGTTTTGCCTTAGGAAGAACTGAATAAGGATTTCAGGGCCTGGCTCTCTGAAAATTTAGTTCAAGATCTGAGTAAGGAGGTAGCGTTTAACTTCTATTGAAGAATAATTTCAAACCAAAAATATTTCAAATGGGATACCAAACAATGTTCATTAATCTAATCAATATTTGTGAACTCTTGCTTTGTTACTATTTGTCTGGGACATAAACTAACACTCCCAGCAGATACCATCCTCTTTCTAGGAAAATGGAATCATTCCTTGCATACATTACCGTACAAAAGTGGCAATGGGCTACTACAAAAACTGAACATCTGTGTGAAGATTTTATATATACCCAATTGGAAAAAGAGCCATATTTCAGCACACCATTCCGTCCCCAACAACTCAGAGTAAGTGTTGATAACCCCAATTATTCCAAATTAAGGTGCTTTCTACTACAGTGTTCTTGTCTTTTATAGTTTAATATTCCCTCACTCCCACAATCTTCTTTATAAACATTTAGAATGAAACTTGAATTAAAATATTTTAAAAGCCAGAAAAACACTAAGCTGCATACCAGGCATGAACAGCTGTATTAGCCATCTGCACACCACCATATGTTGGATACTTGATTAAGGGTGAGCAAGGCAGGGATATGAAGCACACAGCATACCCAGAGCATGGTTAAGAAGCTGTGCTTCCCTTATCACTTTCTTTCTTTTAATTTTTCACATTATTTTCCAGTGGTTTTTTTAAAAAAAAAATCATTCTCTATCTGCAGAGGTTAGACCTCATGAATCAAAACATCATGCAATTCCCAGCCTGGTATATTTCAAGTATCACTTTCAGACATCCGTCCCATATTTTATAATAGTTAACTTTGATTATTGCAGCAATATTCCATCAAACCAGGTATTTTAATACTCTCCTATGGCTAAAAAGAGAGGACTTTTAAGAAGAGACATATGGAAAGATTTATGCACCTGCTTAATTTTACAGGATGTAACTAGCTGTAATCCAGTCTTTGCTATCAGGTTTCAAAACAAACCAATAGGGCCAGTTCTGACTTTTTTGCTGCCCCAAGCAAAAAAAAAAAAAAAAAATACAGACCAGCAGGGCAGCCAGACCCGGAGGCAAAGCAAAAAAAATAATAAAATAAAAAAATACAGACCAGACCAGGGGCCAGACCTGGAGAGGGAGGGATAGCTCAGTGGTTTGAGCATGGGCCTGCTAAACCCAGGGTGGTGAGTTCAATCCTTGAGGAGCCCTTTGGGGATTGGTTCTGGTTAGAGCAGGGGGTTGGACTAGATAACCTTCTAAGGTCCCTTCCAACCCTGATATTCTATGATTCAAAACAAAAAAATATGGCAGCTGTGCCACCCTAAGACTGGATAGAATTCTGCCACCCCAAGCATGAGCATTCTTGGAGCTGGCCCTGCAGACTAGAATCATAGGTCGGATTCACCACAAGGTTTGAAAACCCTATGCCAATGTTGGCCCAACTTTGAAGTGAATATGAACCCAAGGCAGATTTTTAAAAACTTGGTTTAAAAAACAAATAATCAGATATCTTCAAAACCCAAATTCTTTGTGAAACTTGAGGAGTGGGAATATATGTGAATTGAAACCAATAACCTGTGAATTTTAGATTTCTGCACCAAATATCATTTGCTTTTTCTCCTCCAGCAGCATAGTTGCAGCTTGCTAGCAAGATCTTAAATCCCAAATGGTTTGCAAGCATTTGTGCCTGAAACTTCTAGATTTCTCACTCTGCTTGCAAGCCATTAGTATACCCTGCACCCCTCCAGAAATAAATTAGTAATAATTATATTACTGCTAATGATCCAGCTACAATACTTATCAATAACTTCAAGAACTCATTGAAAGTACATAAAATGATTTACAGTTTTGCACATTGTAATTCTATCTAGCTGCCTAGCATAAATCCTAGGCAATTAAATTTAGTACAATCAGGCTAGACTAAACAGAGTAAATAGTGTTTACTAACCATGTCTTTTCAAGATGTTGTTAACAAGCTACAGCTGTGACTGTTGGAGGAGAAATAGCTTGAAGATTTGGAAGAAAAGCTATTTAATACACAACAAAGACTAAAGCAATGTGTAAATGGGTATCTAGAGATAGTTTTCAAACATTTACATTCCAAACCTTTCCAAAATATTCTATCTTGCAAAGTGTTTTATAATGACTAGATATCAGCTGAGCAGGTATTGTTCAGGTCTGGGTCTGGATTAGGTTTAGGCTCAGGTCAGGGGTGAAAGTAAGTCCAGTGATTTACCGGTAGGCTGGGGCCAGCTCTGGCCCCCAAAAGGGGTGGAGCGTAGGGCAGAAGGGGCGTGGCTGGGGGAGTCAGAGCCAGTCCCAGCCCACCTTGTAAAGTAAGTGCCCCCCCCCCCCCCGGGGTAGCAGGGGCACCCCGGGGCTCCAGGGGCTATTTAAAGGGCCTGGGGCTCCCCTGCTTCTACCGCCCCGGCCCTGTAAATAGCTGCGGGAGCCCTGGGGAAGCAGCGGGGCTCCCGTAGCTATTTAAAGGACCGGGGCAGCAGAGGTAGCTAGAGCCCTGGGCCCTTTAAATAGTCCCTGGAGCCCCCTGTTACCCTTGGGCTCCAGGGGCTATTTAAAGGGCCAGGGGCTCCCCTGCTTCTACTGCCCTGGCCCTTTAAATAGCTGCCGGAGCCCTGGAGTAGTGGCAGTGGGGCTCCGGTGGCTATTTAAAGGGCCGGGACGGTAGAAGCAGCGGGAGTCCTGGACTTTTTAAATAGCCCCCAGAGCCCCACAGCCCTACCCCAGGGCTCCAGCAGTGGGGCTTTGGTGGCAATTTAAAGGGCCTGGGGCTCTAGCTGCAAGATATCTAGAATGCAAGATATTCCTCATTGCTATTTTCTATTTTTAATACACTGAATGTCTGGACGAGTATTTAGTGCTCGCATAACTCTCACTATCAGAGCTGGAAACAAGTTGACAAACAACTGCAGGTGGGATTTCTATTGATTTGAATTGTTTCACAGCTCTGCTTCTGGACTGTCTTTCCTACATGTGCTTTCAGCACGTGATAATGGCAGATTGCCATGTTTATAGGCCAAGTTTGTTTTTTGTTTGTATTTGGATTTTAGCCAAGATTTTCAAAAGTAAGATGCTAAAAAGTTAGGCTCCTAAATCCATATGTCAGCAGCTAAACAAGTAGTATTCTTTCCAAAAGTGCTGAGCACCCAGCAGCTCCCTTTAACCTCATCACTTTGAAAAATCTGGCTACAACCTATCATCTCTCATTCCATATGGAAAGTTCAATTCCCACCTCTGATTGGCCCATCATGCCAGCCTCCGTCACCCACTTTTCAATCAAGCACCTTAGTGCTTTCTTCCATGCTGTCCCTCACGCTTGAGAGAAGCTCCCTGTCAATAGCCACAAAATAATTCATTATCCACCTTAAAACTCTCTCCTCTGCCATGAAGCCTACAAAAGCCAAGGCAGCTGGTGTTCTGAGACCACTGCCTCTCATGCTGACCCATATTGTTTCATTGTTTCCTTGTACTTCCCCATTAGCCTGCCTTGTCTTATACTTAGTTTGAAAGTTCTTCGGGGCAGGAGCTGTTTTTTTGCTCTGTGTTTGTACAGCACCTACACAATGGGGTCATGGTCCCTGACCTGGGCTTCTATGTGCTACTATAATACAAATAATTAACAAAATAAATAATAAAGGCACCTAACTTTAGGATCATATTTTTGAAAATCTTGATCAAATTCTTGTCCGGTGCTAGCTCTGCACCATGCAACGATTCCATCTATAGCGAGAGAGGATTTTTGGTAAGTCAATTTGAATGGCCAAATGGCCACTTCACACTGCCAAAGAAGCACAAAAAAGAGTTATAAGCAAGAACAAGTGTCTGGCTCATTATATCTAAATGCTGGAATCAAAATGCCCTGAGAGCTCCCCTATACATTTAGATCGTTTGTATATAAATGCTGAAATGAAAGTCACTAGGACTCTCAGGTAACACTTGTGCATTTTATATCTAAATCCTAGAGTAACAGTCTCATAAGAGACTCACTTTTCTGTGGTTGTCCATATTTATTATTCTCCAATTAACTTATTACATTGATCAGTGTCAAATTCTGCTCACAATTAAATCTGTGTGTCCCCCACTGAAATCAAATAGGATGTAAATGAGAGTAACTGAGGGGAGAACTTAGCACACAATATTTGTTGCAATATACTAAAATGAAATTATTTCCACTTGAAACCAGGATTCACCACTGACATATAAAAATACAAGCTTGAGTTTAAACATTTCAGTAAACCATTGAAAAATGTGTGCAGCCATTCCTATCCTTTCAGCCCAGATTGTTGTTTGAGAGGTAATTGCTTAGGAGTCACTTTTCTGGTAGCTTCTGGAATAGACTTTTAATCAAGTAAATGCCTAGTCCTGTGAAATCTATACATTTACCTTGAAGTTATTGGGGCATGATATGTTATCTGAGCTGCATCTAGATTAATGAAATCATTTGAAATAACTTAAAATTACACTGGACTTCACTTCCATCTACAAGATTATAAACAAGAAATGTGTTGACTGCATAATGTTATACAGCTATAGCTCAGCCATGTATATGCCTGTTTTTCATTTCATCTGCATAAGCATTCTTTAGATTGTTCAATACATTTTTATGTCACTTAATTTCAGTAACTTTTTCCCCAGTTTACATGCATTTGTTCCTTAGTTTCTCTACCACATTGAGTTTTTAGGCGTATTGTCTAATATTTTGAATTACTTTCTCCTTTCCTACTTTACTTTTTTATTCTACACACATCAATCAGTTTTATTTATCAACTACTTCCCCGCAGTTTCCTCTTTTAGCAGCTCTGGTGCTCTACTGTTGAGTGAAAAAGTAAACAGCCAGTGCTCTAATTAGTTGGTTGGGACTTTCTCCTGCATTTCCCTGGAGAAGCAAGATGCAAAGGATTAAGTTTATCCGTTATCTGCCTCCTGCAAGTGGGGAGCTGGCCAAGATAAATTAATGATTCATAATGATATAGGACCTTCCATCCAGTGACCTCGAACCACATTACAAAAATTAGTTAATCTCTTTTGAGAGCAATTATGCCAAGTAATTATTGTTATCGCCTCTTAGAAACTAAGGGTACATCTACACTACAGGGGGGAGTCGATTTAAGATACGCAAATTCAGCTACGTGAATAGCGTAGCTGAATTCGACGTATCACAGCTGACTTACCCCGTTGTGAGGACGGCGGCAAAATCGACTTCTGCGGCTTTTTGTCGGCGGCGCTTACTACCACCTCCGCTGGTGGAGTTAGAGCGCCGATTCGGGGATCGATTGTCGCGTCCCAACGGGACGCGATAAATCAATCCCCGAGAGGTCGATTTCTACCTGCCGATTCAGGTGGGTAGTATAGACCAGACCTAAGGCATAGAGAAGTTAAGGAGAGGTTTTTCAAAAGCACATAAGGGTGTTAGAAGCACACATCACATTGACTGTTAATAACACTTGTTTGCCTACCTCACTTAGACTGAGGTTTTCAAAAGCACCTAAGTGACTTGCCAAAGCTGAGACAGGAAATCAGTGGCAGAGCCAATGATAGAACCCAGATGTTCTATATGGCAGTCCTGTGCAGCAGAGAAGGGATGTAAAAGATCAGGAGACTGTACCATCCACCACCGTCTCCATGGAAGAGTGGGAACCTGAGCTTTCAGGAGTGGGGAGGGGGAGGGATGATATTACTATTGGGATAATATTGAGAACTGGGAGTTTGATAGGGTTTTTGTAAAGAGCTGAGGGCTTCCCATAATGATGAAGGGGTGGAAAAGCATTACTGTTGAAATGACTACTTATCAGTAGTAATACAATAAAGTACCATCCAAGTTGTTAGTGACCTTAGAGCCTTGGACAAGTGTCTATTATTTAAAATCTAATAAAAACTAAAATAAATATCACCTGAATATTAGGACCTACAAATAGCATCCTATAAACCCATTACATATTCTTTTAAAACACATGAAACTAAGGTTTGGGATATAGTTTTTACTGTGATATATTTGCGATGATCACACCAGTTAGGCTGCTGATGAGCCCAGACCAGTCTATCATGCTGACCATTGTCTCATTGGTTACTGGTACTCCTCCTTCTGGTGTGCAGAGACCAGCGCCTGTCATAGCACCATGTTCACTTGTATTCCCCCTTCTGTCTATCTCCATCTGTCGTCTTTTGGTTTACAATCAGATTGTAAGCACTTGGGGGCCAGGGCCATCTTTCTGTTGTGTTTGTATAACACCTCGCACAATGGGGTCCTGGTCCATGACTAGGGTCCCTAGGCACTACAATACTACTACTACTAAAGAATGGCAAAATCCATGATGGAGTGATGCATGTTGTTCCAAATATGTGACCACAGCATCCAGTGGCATCATACAGTGTGTCTAGGTCAACTGTTTCAGAAAGAAGCAATTGTAGAAAAGTTTGAGTTGGAAAAAGTTGTATTGGTGCTATTTTTAAAATTCTCCTTTCATAGGCCTGCAAATGGCAGAACAATTAGGACTAATAAAGCTTCAAAAACTTTTCTGTGAATCAGGGGTTATCATCTCAAGGTCCTTCCTGCTTATTATTTGTATTGCAGTAGCACCTAGAAACCTTTTTGCTAAGCACTGTCCAAACGTATAACAAACAAACAGTCCTTACCCTGAAGAACTTGCAGTCTAACCATTTATTTGGGTGGCATCTGGAAAATGCATATGTTCTAAGGATTAAATTAGCAAGAATAATCTGGCACTTCCTAATAGAAGTCACAGTTTAATGCATATTCATATCAGCTAACTCGTGACAGAGCAGGGATCTGACTATATACTGTATTTTCCTGAGTGTAAAGTTTTAGTAATCAGTTTTCTGACTGATTTCCATTTTATTTTTAGTTCAGCATGTCACTGTAAAAAAGTACACTTCATGGCACATGAATCATGTCTCAAAAACAGATGAACACCTGCTGATGGTAAGAATTATGCTTTCAGATTTACATACTATATCAGTAGATGATCACCTAACAAATAATGCAATTCACTTTCAGACACATCTCAAATGAAGCTAAGTTTTGCTTTATTTGCATTTACCAGTGCATTGACCCCATTCTTTGATATTCTGTTTATCAGAGCTCTGTTCTACTGTGCTGACTCAGCTTGTATATTGCAATTAATTTATGTGGACTTCATTACAAATTATCTGATAGCAGGCAGCAATTAAATGCTGATTGACTCATTAAATGATTCTAGCCAACAATGTCTACATTAATTAAAAGAACATGAGTATCACGTGTGATATGATCAAATAGATTTTTTTTCATTGCAGTTCCACAGATTTTTCTAAACGGGCAACTCTGATTAGCTACAGTTTGAAAACTAGTCATGGTATCACAGCCCATGGAGTTGGGTTTCTTTTAATGTACATTACTTTGAAAACTGATGCAATGCAAAGTTCTCATATCTTACATGAAATCAATATTCATTAACACAGATTTGAATGGGAATTCTTACAGTAGCTTGTACACGCTAGAAGGGTGTGCCTGCTAGACTCTCCTGACACCCTAATGAGCACAGCTGGGCTGCACCAGCTAGATCACCTGATGGATTGCCCCACTTGATTGGCTGAGGAAGCCAGCAGGTTTGCTTTTAAACCCAGCAGCAGCAGTTCCCTGGCTGTGCAAAGCATTTGCCCATGGCTGCAATTGCTTCTGCACTTGTTTGTTCCCAGCAATGTTTCAGCCCTGCTCCTGCCTTAGACCCAGCACTGCTCCTTCCTTGTCTTACTCTAGGTAACTTTGCTCCTGCAGCATTCCCCACTGACCAATCCAGAGTGGGGCTGATTATCAGCCTGCTAATGGGAATATGCTAGCCTGGGCATCCCCACTTCAAGAGAAAGCAGGTCCACTCCTGCCGACTTGAGAACTGCATTTAAACCACATCTGTGATCTTTGATGATCTGAGTTGCAAGCGTGATGCCGAGGAGCCTTTCAGGGGTTGTGGCAGGGACACTGGCCTGTGGCTAAGTATACCAAGCGGCAGAACTCCATGGCAACAGACACCAAATGGAACGAAGCCAAGCACCACTATCATTTTTGCCTTTACAAAATGACAACAGAGATGAGCTGGCACAGGTGGACTCCCCACCCAGCCTGGACACCTTGATTGACCTTAGCATAAAGATTGACACTGGTTGTCAAAGAACAGTGTCAAGAAAAAGGATCAGTCTCCTGGCTCCTGCCAGCCCAATTGGTGCCACCCCCTGTCAATCACAAGCACCTTCTCTGTTGCTTAAACCCATGCAAATCAGTCAGGCTTATCCTCACCTCATAGATGCAGAGAAATCTCAGTGCCAGGCATTGGGTCTATGCCTATGCTGTGGGGAAGTAGGATACTTCATGTCAAGCTGCTCTGCCAAGATCCAATCTGCATCCTGATTGGGAAATGCCAAGCCCCATCCTCCATAGATGGGATAGAACTCTCCCCCTCTCTTTGATACCCAGCATTGTTATCTGACCACCAGTACTTTGTCAATAACTCAGTCCAACTCCCCTCTGCAGGTCCAACACCCCACCAACATCATCCAGGAGGCACTGGTGGACTCATGTGCCTCCAGCAACTTCATGGACTTGGAATTTGCCTGGGTAAATAAGATCCTGACCCAATGCAAGAACTCTTTGAAGGGGGCAGTCTGGTGGATAACTAGACCTAAACAAAAGGAAGTCTGTCAATAGACTCCATCAACTCCAAAGTTATTACTCTTCAGAGTCACTGAAAGATCCTCCAGTTTGGCCTATCCAAGCACCACACTCTCCAGTGGTCATTAGCATTCCCTGGCTTGCCACTCATGACCCATGTATTCATTGTTGGGTTCATCGCCCCAAAATGCCAACAGTTTTGCTTCTTAAAACTTGACTATGGGGACCATAGCCTGGAACCCCTCTACAGTTTGATTTGCCTTCCTCAAGATTCCGAGGCTGAAGGGGTTAATTCACAGGGACTCTCAGCCCACCCTCACAGCCCCTTCAATTGGCTCTCTGCTAACTCTTTAATAGAAGGACATAGATGTATTCTACAAAAAAGAACAGACACCTTGCTGCCCTATTGCAACTGTGACTGTCCCATTGACTTCCAGCCTGGAGCAGAAGTTCCTTTCAGCCACATCTATTCCCTTTCAAAGCCTGAACTGCAGGCTCTCCGTGACTACTTTTAGAAAAACCTACAAAAGGGGTTTATCCAACCTTCCACATCTCTAGCTGGGCTCAGATAGCCTTTGTAAAGAAAAAAAGATGGATCTCAAAGGCCTTGTGTTGACTACTGGGCGTTAAACAGGATTACTATTTGGAATCAATACCCCTTCCTCTCGCTAATGCCATCTATACTACCTGGGAAATGACTTGTCTCTTCCTGGAAAATATTTTTCCTCTTCATGGATTACCAACAGGCATTGTATTAGAACAGGGTTCTCAGTTATTTTCCCCAGTTCTGGTGGGAATTTCTAAAATTCCCAGAGATCAAGCACTTCCTCTCATCCACCTACCACCTGCATACCAATCGACAGAGAGCAGGTCAATCATATTCTCAAGCAATATGTTTGCTGTTTCCTGAATCGTCATCAGGACAGCTGGTTGTCTGTTTCCATATGCTGAGTTTGCTTATAATAATGCTACCATGTCTTCACCCAGCAAAGACCTTTTTGCCAGCTATGGGTTTCATCCTCGCTTTTATGCAGATATCTACCCACTGTACCCAGTACTCACTGTTGGATATCTAGCTACCCATTTCCACAACTACAGCAGGAGTTCAAGGAGCAATTACAAACCACTACGGAAGCATATAAACATCACACTGACCAGGACCACCAGGCTGCCCCCAAACTTTCCATAGGAGATACGGTCTGGCTGTCCACTCACAATCTTAAATCGACTTACCCCTCAGCAAAGAAGACTACCAATATCTGAGTCCTTTCAAGAACAAAGCATGGATCAACCCAGTAGTGTTCAAATTGCAATTACCCAAGTCCCTGAAGACTCACCCCCATGACTCATGCGTCCTTCCTGAAGCTGTATACCGAGGAAGCCTTTCTGCACCATACCAGCCCTCTGCCCCCACCTGTAACAGTCCAAGATGAGTACATAATGTCAGGAGTCAAGGATTTGTCACATGTTAGGGGACAACTCCAATATTTGTGGGGTTGGGAGGGCTATGGCCCAGATGAACAATCCTGGTGTTATGAGAGAACTGGACTTGATGAAACCACAGCCATTTTTGTGTACTCAGTCCAACATTAGCTGGAAGCAAGAACACCAAGTAGTCAAAAATAATTTGGCCTTTCTTTGCCTAAGCAGGCAAAATAGCTGCAGTGTTGCTAGTAAGGGTAGATAAAGTGATGATTCATGAGAATGGAAGGGCGTGTAGAAGCTGATCTTGGGTCTGCATGACTATGACCATAAGTTTCTTGCTGAGAGTTGCTTTGCTGATAAGTCGAGTTACGAGTTATTTTGCTGATGCTAGCAAAATTGTTAACCCACGAGGGGTTACTATGAGTTATGTGCTTTGTTCTAAGCAACCTATAAAGAGATTAGTCAGAGTGTACATTTTGGAGAATTTCGTTTCAAGAAGCTAGGAGACTGACATCCAATTCCCCAGCGGCTAGAATGAAGGCTGACCACCAGAAACCTGGTGCTGACCACTCAACACCATCTCAGACTTGGTCAGATGGAGGTGCTGTGTCACTCGCAGATTTACTTCCTGACACTACCTAGAAAATAGAGACTAGTTACCATAGTTTCCAGTTCAGAAAACCCCAGGTCACACTGGGAACCAATGGAACACATCCATGCCCTGGATCTGCTGCAAGTTTTTCACAAAGACTACCTGAGAAGCCGGTCCCAGAGGTGCCAAGGGGCTACCTGGAGGTAGGGGGGAATGTCAAGAATTAGGTCATACAAATGCACCTGCTCAGATTCCTGGCAGCCTAATGAGCACAGCTGGGCTGCATCAGTTAGACTGCCGAATGGGTCGTCCCACCTGATTGGCTGAGGAAGCTAGGAAATTTGTTCTTAAGTCCAGCAGCAGCAGCTTGCAGGCTGCTCAAACCATTCACCCACAGCTATGATAGCTCCTGCACCTGATTTTCCCCAACCTTGTTCCAGCCCCATTAAAACAAGTTTGTTTACATTTTCAGGAGCTAATGCTGCCCTCTTCTTGTTTACAAAGTTACCTGAAAGTAAGAACAGGCATTCTCATGGCACTGTTGCACCTGGCATCACAAGATATTTACATGCCAGATGCGCTAAAGATTCATATGCCCCTTCATGCTTCAACCACCATTCCAGAGGACATGCGTCGATGCCGATGATGGGTTCTGCTCAATAACAATCCAAAGTAGTGCGGACTGATGCATGTTCATTTTCATTATCCGAGTCAGATGCCACCAGCAGAAGGTTGATTTTCTTTTTTGGTGATTTGGGTTCTGTAGTTTCCACATTGGAGTGTTGCTCTTTTAAGACTTCTGAAAGCATGCTCCACACTTTGTCCATCTCAGATTTTGGAAGGCACTTCAGATTCTTAAACCTTGGGTTCAGTGCTGTAGCTATCTTTAGAAATCTCACATTGGTACCTTCTTTGCATTTTGTCAAATCTGCAGTGAAAGTGTTCTTACAAGGAACAAAGTGTGCTGGGTCATCATCCGAGACTGCTATAAGATGAAATATATGGCAGAATGCGGGTAAAACGGAGCAGGGGACATACAATTCTCTCCCAAGGAGTCCAGTCACAAATTTAATTAATGCATAATTTTTTAACAAGCATCATCAGCATGGAAGCATATCCTCTGGCATGGTGGCCAAAGCATGAAGGGGCATACGAATGTTTAGCAGATCTGGCATGTAAATACCTTACAATGCCAGCTACAAAAGTGCCAATGCAAATGCCTGTTCTCACTTTCTGGTGGCTTTGTAAATAAGAAGCGGGCAGCATTATCTCCTATAAATGTAAATAAACTTGTTTGTCTGAATGATTGGCTGACTAAGAAGTAGGACTGAGTGGCTCTGAAGTTTTACACTGTTATATTTTTGAGTGCAGTTATGTAACAAAACAAAAATCTACATTTGTAAGTTGCACTTTCACAATAGAGATTGCGCTACAGTACTTGTATGAGGTGAATTGAAAAATACTATCTCTTTTGTATATAATTTTTACAGTGCCAGGCCAGACTTCCAGTATAAGTTAGTGTTGGAGCATCCTGAGGCTGCTTTAATCAACGACTGTCATCAATATAGCCCTTTCCCTCTGCCACATCTCCTCTACTGGCAGTGAAGGTGAAGCTCCAGAAGAACTCCCTACATTAGGGGTGATTCTCCAATGGCCAGCTGCACTAACTGTTGGGATGCTTTGCGACAGCAGTATGGTGTGAAGCAACTATAGGAGAGCCCAGGATCTATTATTTATATTTCCTTAAAAGAAATATTCTCCCAAATTTCTGCAAGATTAAGACCTAGATTCAGCCAACATGTCTGTAGAAAAAAAAAAGTCACCAGCAGATGTAGTACACTGGCCTGAACACGCAATCTTCTCCTCCTGTAGTGACGATAGCTTACTACTGTCTCATAGGCAGAGGAATTCTGCTTTATCTTCTGTGGCAAAAGCTTTGTTTCTGGTACTGACTGACCCGTATTTAATCCACACTGATGACTGCAGTAGCTATGGATATGGCAGCCATGGTTCATTACACAGTATTGTTGCTTTAAAGCCCCCATCATGGGGTCCACTCACCACAAGCAGCACCTCCTGCTGGCTATCCTGGGGATTAGCTCCGCCAGTTTGTACTCTTCCTCCAGTGTGGTCTTCTGTCTTGTCTCAGTCTGCTGCCCTGCTCATCCCAGGTCTGCAGCTTCCTCTCTGTGGGTTGGCCTACCAACCTGGTCACTAAAGTCCTCCCCTTCCAGGGAATTCACAGTCTTTCCAGACCTGCTGGCTGGCTGGCGCCTCCAACAACCTTGCCGCTCCCCAGTGGCTGGTAGGGGAACCCAGGCCCATCCTGCTCAGGGACTGGGACCCTATAACAAGCAGCCACAGTCCCTGTACAATCCTACACTTTGCTGCTGTTTCCCTGGACTTCCTCCTACATATCTGACTTCCCCCCCCTCTCTGGGTTTGCCAGTCTCTGACTCCTTCCAGTCAGGGAATGACTATAGCAGGGTTTGGCAACCTCTGGCACGTGGCTCGCTATGGGAAGCAGCATGGGCCGAGGGATGTGCTGGCTGAGGCTTCCTACCGTCCCCATTGGCCTGGAGCGGCGAACCGCTGCCAGTGGGAGCCGCGATTGGCCAAACCTGCAGACGTGGCAGGTAAACAAACTGGTCCGGCCGCCAGGGTGTTTACCCTGGCGAGCTGCGTGCCAGAGGTTGCCAACCCCTGGACTACAGCCTACTGCCTTACAACCTTTCCCAGCAACAGCCCCCTTCCTGCAGCCAGCTACCTGGCTTTGTACAGGCCCTGCCTGTTCCTACACAGGTGAGCCTGTTCCTCTAATCATCTGCTTCCTGCCTAAATCTCCCCTACTTGCAGTCTAATTAGCTGATTGGGCCCACTGACCTAATTCAGCTCTTGCAGGGCTAGTGTGGGGAGTCGACCCCATCACACCCCCAAATAAATTTCTCCTCAGAATCCATGTTGTAAAATCATTTCTAATGTGATAGCAGCTATTCCTCTGACAGAATAACTAAGAGTGTAAAGGTGAAGGGAGTAAGAATATACAATGGAGTTCCTGGGTGCATGACCCCATCATGTGACAGCGTATTATTTCCTTTGTAACTCTAACCTGTGATTGGTGTCTAAGGTCAGGAAAAAAAGTAACATCTCTCATTAGCACTCCTGTCTGTCACACCTTTATACCATGGAGGCTGAAGAAAACTGAAACTCAGAACTTTGATTACATCTAGGAAGCATACAGTTCAATTCAGGAGGGAGATGGCTTAAAGCCACCTTTGCACTCAGCTGGTACCAGGCCATATGTGCACCAGGCTGTCCCCCTCACATAAATTGTAGCAGCTTGAAGGGTTGAGGCAGGGGATTTCACACATTTTCATGCCTTGTCAGAAGCTTCTATTAGCAGGAGAGAGATTTGTCCTTCACCTTACACTACTTCTCTCTCTCTCTCTCTCTGACACTTCCCTCATTGTGAGGAGAGAGCTAGCAGGCAGTAGAGAACATTCCTTATATTATATTGAGACGTTGACCCAAAGTAACTACATTGTCAGGGGAGGTGATCTGCAGTTTCTATCTTGGCACTTTATACTGCCATCAATCATCACAGTATACGAGCATCTTCCACATAAAAATCAATAGCGAGGTCCATAGTGGACTTCCTGGACTGTCTGGCACTTTTCCCCTTTTTTGGTTGGGGGAGGTACAGAGAATAAAAACTCTGTATGGCATATTTTTTATTTATTTGTAGTTGGTGATTTGTTAGTTGTAATTTTTTAATTTATTCTTTTTAATTATTTGAGTGAGGTGTTTGGGTAGAAA
Source organism: Trachemys scripta elegans (assembly GCF_013100865.1). Lineage (NCBI taxonomy): Eukaryota > Metazoa > Chordata > Testudines > Emydidae > Trachemys > Trachemys scripta. The sequence continues at coordinate 36,531,316 of NC_048299.1, read as the reverse complement.
GGGTGTCAGTGTTGTTATTATTGGAGAGACAAGGTAGGTAAGGTAATCTTTCTTATTAGACCAACTTCTGGCTGGTGAAAGGGACAAGCTTTCAAGCTTTACAGAGCTCTTCCTCATGCCTGGAGAAGGTAACCAGAGTGCCTAAGCTAAATAGAAGGTGAGACAGATTGTTAAGCATAAGAGGTTCACACATGCTGTAGGACAGTGTTTCTCAATAACTAGTCCGTAGATCAGTGCCGGACCCGGAGATCTCCCTCACACAGTTTAGGAAGGCAGGAAACCAGTCTCTGGTATCAAAAAGATTTAGAAACTCATGCTGTAGGCAAACACTTAAAATTAAGTGGGCAATTAACGGTTAGCAAACAGTTGGGTGTGTTACAAATTGTAGTAATGAGCCATAAAACAAGTGTCTTTCATCAGAGTTATGAATTTAAGTTCCCAGTCTCATCTTTTGAGGGCGTTATGCAGATATCCTTTGAGGACATGGACCGAGAGGTCAGATATGGCGTGATCACTTTGTGAAAAATGTTCGCCCATGGATAATAAGATGTTTTTGTCTTTTATCATTTTTCTGTGAGAGTTATTATTATGTTTTATTATGGTAGGGCCTATAGGTTAACCAAGAATGTGGCCCCATTGTGCTAGACTCTGTGCAAACACAGAGTAGTAGATGGTCCCTACATTAAGAAGAACATACAGTGAAAATAGACAAGACAGACACAGGGTGGGAGAAGGGGTAGAATACACAAGCAGAGTGAACAATACAGTGGCAGCAAACCTCATGTCAGTGCCATGATTTTTTGGGGGGAGGTGCATAGTTAGGAGGGGATTTCCTCAATGGAAAGAAAAGGGAATATGGGTGATATGGGCAGGGCAGAGAAGAAGAGGGTAAGAGGGCCAAGTGTGGAATGAAGCTGAGGTGAAGAGACTGAAAGGGAGGGTTGGAACAAACAGCCAATCAGCACAGGTCAGAGAAAGTCCAGTTACAACTGTAGAATGATATTAATGTCCAGAGGTCCCTGCTTTCATAGAATTGTAGGACTGGAAGGGATCTCAAGAGGTCATATTTCCAGTCTCCTGCGCTCAAGGCAGGACTAAGTATTATCTAGATCATCCCTGACAGGTGTGAGTCTAACATGCTCTTAAAAGTCTTCAGTGACAGAGATTCCACAAACTTCCCGAGGCAATTTATTCTAGTGCTTAACTACCCTGACATGAAATTTTTCCTAATGTCCAATCTATACCGCCCATTGCTTCTTGTTCTATCCTCAGATATTAAGAAGAACAATTCTCCCCCTCCTCCTTATAACAACCTTTTATGACCTTTAAAACTGTTATCATATCCCCTTTCAGTCTTTCCTTCTCCAAACTAAACAAACACAAATTTTTTCAATCTTCCCTCATATGTCATGTTTTTTAGATCTGTAATAATTTTTGTTGCTCTTCTCTGGACTTTCTCCATTTTGTCCACATCTTTCCTGAAATGTGGTGCCTCAGAGCATTTCTCCAGTTTGTCGAGATCATTTTGAATTTTAATCCTATCCGCCAAAGAACTTGCAACAATTCCCAGCTTGGTATCATCCACAAACTTTATAAGTGTACTCTCTATGCCATTATCTAAATCATTGATGAAGCTATTGAACAGAACTGGACCCAGGACTGATCCCTGCGGGACCCCACTTGATATGCCCTTTTAGTTTGACTGTGAACCACTGATAACTACTCTCTGGGAATGGTTTTCCAACCAGTTATGCATCCACCTTATAGTAGCTCCATCTAGGTTGTATTTCCCTAGTTTGTTTATGAGGTCATGAGAGACAGTATCAAAAGCCTTACTAAAGTCAAGCTATACCACATCACCGCTATCCACAAGGCTTGTTACCCTATCAAAGAAAGCTCTTAGGTCAGTTTGACACAATTTGTTTTTGACAAATCCATGCTGACTGTTACTTATCACCTTATTATCCTCTAGATGTTCGCAAATTGATTACTTAATTATTTGCTCCATTATTTTTCTGGGTACTGAAGTTAAGCTAGTTGTCTTTAGTCACCTTTTTATAGATGGGCACTCTATTTGTCCTTTTCCAGTCCCCTGAAATTGCTCCCATCTTCCATGACTTTTCAAAGATAATTGCTAATGGCTCAGATATCTCCTCAGTTAGCTCCTTGAATATTCAGAGATGTATTTCATCAGGCCCTGGTGACTTGAAGACATCCAACTTGTCCAAGTAACTTTAATTTGTTCTTTCCCTATTTTAGCTTTGGTTGCTTCTTCTCCTAGCAGCTAGTTACCTTCACAGGCTCCCCTCTGCAGTTTTACCCCAAGGACATAGGGTGGTGGGGGTGGTAGCAGAGGCGCCATCTGGTCCCTAATGTCCCCAGGGTGAGGAAGGTCTCCTCTGCACTTTTCCAGTTCCATGAACTACTGAGGGAAGAACTGGCCTTGGCTGGATCCAATTTTTAAGGCTACAATTTTGTCACGGAGGTCACAGAAGTCATGGATTCCGTGACTTCCAAAGACTTTCGTGACTTCAGCCCATGGGAGCAGGGAGCTGCAGGGTACCCCTGCCACCTGAGGAAGCATGGCCCTCGAGCTCTGAGCCACCGTGGATGGCAGGGGAATCCCCACAGCCCCCAGTCGCTGCAGGCAGCAGGGGGAGCCCCACAGGCAGTAGAGTGATCCCTGCAGCCCCCACCATTGCAGGTGGTGGGGGGACTCCCGCAGTCGCTGGCCCCCATAGGCAGCAGAGGGACCACAGCAGCTCCCCGCCGCCATGGGCGGCAGCAGGATTCCCACAGCTCCCTGACCCCCGTGGGTGGCTGGGGGATTCCCGCAGCTCCCTGGCTCCCTAGGGCAGCAGGGGGACCCCAGCAGCTCTGAGCCGCAAGTGGAATAAGACCCTGGAGCTCCAAATCAGCCCCTGCAGCTGCCCAGTGGTTTCCCATTTTGTCATGGATATTTTTAGTAAAAGTCAGGGACCGGTCACAGACTTCTGTGATTTTTTTCTTTATTGCTCGTGACGGGTCCGTGACTTTTACTAAAAATATCTGTGACAAAATCTTAGCCTTACTCGTTTTATTCCCCACTTGCTGCCGCCCAAGTGCAGCAGGCCCTGCTTTGGCTGATTTTGCTCCTACCAACTGGAGTTGGGGGGGTTCATTGTATTAAAAATCCAATTGTGTATGCAACTCCTCCAGGAGGAAGGATATGCTAATATAATTCCTCTGGTTATCAACCCTTTGAAGCTACCCTCTGGAGAGGTTTGCATATACTAGTTCAAAACTGGATACTGCAGGGACCAACGGACAAAGGGTTTTTGATAAATAGCCTTATTTTGCACAGTCTCAGGGCCTTCTTTCTGATCCTGCAAACAGACAGAATCCCTGGTCCATGGAGGGCCCCAATCCTTAGGGTAGGGTTGGCAGGACTGGACCTACTGAGGCCCTATATGACTGAGTGCTTGTTCTGAGCTGAAGTTGTGATGAACTCTGACCCCTTGGGTCATATTTTAAGGACGACTCCTGTAAGAGCCCATAGTAGGGTTGGGGTGATCTTTGGTAAGCTTATTAGCATGCATGTAGGTTCCTTTATTGTTTTTAATATGTTTTCTCTATAGTGCATTTGTCTTAAGAATAAAATAGGCTTGCATTGGAAGTGCTGTGTAGGATCTTATAACTGTGGGAAATTACTCTGTTATCAGTCTCTAAAGAGAAAGTAAGCAGGCCTGCTTTGCCAGAGTCTTTGGCTGGGAATAACATAGTGAAGGCAGGAAACTGTTCAGCTTGGAAATACCCCTCAGAAGGGAGTGAGACACGTCTCCACTGAAAAGAGATGACAGCCAGGGGAGGCAGAAGCCTGAGAGTGGGTGCCCTTGCTGGATCAGGGAGAGGAAATAAAGGTGCAGTTGGCCTGTGACAGTTTATTCCATAGATTAAAATACCAGAAAGGAACCAGGGGGATCATCTAGTCTGCCCTGTATAACATAGGCCATAGAACTACCCCCCACATAATTCCTGGAGCTCTAGAGCTTTTAGAAAAACATCCAGTCTTGATTTAAAAATTGCCAGTGATGGATAATCCATGACCCTTGGCAAATTGTTCCAATGGTTAATTGCCTTCACTGTTAAAAATGTACACTTCGTTTCCATTCTGAATTGTCTAGCTTCAACTTCCAGCCATTGAACTGTGTTATACTTTTCTCTGGTAGATTGAAGAGCCCATTATCAAATATTTGTTCCCCACAGCTGGATTCCTTCAACAGAGAATGCTTTGGCCCCAGCTTTTGTGAGCTTCATCCTGTGTTTCGTGGCCTGCATTGACCCAGAGCTGTCTTGATGATGAATAGATCAAAATTCAGTCTTTAATTTATCTGGAGATTGATCCATTGATTATTTTGAAGATCAGGACCAAGGCTTTAAACTGTCATCAGAAGCTGTCTGAGAGCCAGTGGAGGGACCTGAGCATAGGCCTGATGTGCTCATGGTGACAAACTATGGAAGGGAGGGGCAGCAACATGCTGTTCCATCTTCACATTCAGCTTCTGATACTGTAAACCAGGCTGGAGGTGGCAAAGGAATGGATCACTGTGGCCAGGTCCTCATCTCAAAAGGTAGGGGCAACGTTTCCTGGCAACTGGAGATGAAAGAAGGCATATTAGTACCACTGGTCATCCAAGCTTGGTGAGGAGTCAAGCAGGATCCCAGGTGCTTTGACTAATGTGGCTCTCCCCCTTCAGTGGGAGATTGGGCAAAGTCCCAGCTAGTTCTACAGTGTTTCTTCCTTCCAATCTGCATCAGTTCTGCTTGGAGTAGCTGAACTTCATCCAAATGCTGATCCCTTGTAGGTATTCTGGCATTTTAGGAGTGGTAGTAGCTACATCAATGGTGAATGAGCTGTGTAGTTGAGTGCAGTGTGTGAGCCTACGGAAGTTCACTAACACTCCCAGTGATCTCAGGTAGCTACTGAAGAGGAAAAGGAATAATATGGATCCCTGCAGGACCTCACGGGCGGGGGGCGTTAAAGAGGAGGAATGGTAGTTACCCATCTCACTGAGCTCTGGTAGAGAGGAATGATTAGAGATGCTCTAGTGCTAGGTCATCTCCAGCTATGATAAGTTAACAAAAGATTCAAAGAAGACCAGTAGTATGAACATAGTAGCTGGCCTGTGTCCGTAGCAGTAAGGAAGTCATTTTCACTGTACTCAGTCACAAGCCCAGACCAAGCATTTTTGTAAGAAAAGTGTGAAGTTAAAAAAAAGTATTTTTCTCCTCCATGAAGGGGCTGCCTGAAATAACTAACTGTCCCCATGATGAGTGAGTGTGGCCTCCCACTCTGCATCTCTAACCCACTCACAACTTCAGAATGCCTGTGAACTCTGGTAACTGTGTGGGGCCATAGGAGGATGACCAGGTGTGTTCAGTATTGGTGAATGCTTCATGCAATGGTCAATGGACTGTTTTGTCCAAGGGGAAGAAGTTCAAATGGGAGAATGAGTTCCTAACTTGACCAGTGGGGGAGCTGTTCAGTGTGGCTCCTGTTTGGAAGCCCAGCAGTGCCATTCTGGGAAGGCCGATAGTGGAAGGTGACAGGAAAGCTGACTCGGGAATAAAATAGAGAGACACATGGACAAGCGTGGGCATTGGAGATGCCTGGCCCTTCAGCACATCTCGGGGACTTCCCCTTTTTTGAGTAAACTGTGGGACAATCAGAGAAACCCAGTCTAAAGGGAGTCCAAGGGCAATAAAGGTTGGCAAGAGCTCTATACAGAAAGGAGAGTCCTGCCCAGGGAAGGGAGGAAATCACCAGGAGAGGTTACTGTAAGTGACTGTATCAGTGCTACAGCAACACAGCTCTGTTTTAGTCCCACGGTGTTTCTGTGCCTCTATATTTATTCCTTCCAACCCTCCTTTCACTTCCAAGCGCAACAAATGCAAAAAACAGCCCATAAGTGAGGATTATTAGCCATCCACTCAGAGAATAAAACTTAGAAATTTTTGTGCCAACACTCTAACACTAATATTACCTAATATAATTCATACAGTTCACTCTGGGTTCATTCATAACAGTCACGTTGCTGCCAGCAACATCAGGAGACTACTAAACATGTTGGGCCAGATTCACAAGTGTACTCTAGCTGCTTTGTACTGCTCCAGTGATGCAAAGCAGCTATAAACCTGGTTTAACGGGCCAGTTAAACTAGGTTTATTGCTGCTTTGTGTTGCTGGAAAAGTGAAAAGCAAAGCAACCAGAGGGTTCCAGTGAATCTGGCCCTATATATTTTGCAATGAAACAAAAAGGAGGCACTGTTCCTCAATTTAGACTCTGTGAAAGCATTCGTTAGAGTCTATTGTGATATTCTCTCACATACACTGGACCTTTTAAATTGTGGTCCACTATTTATTTCCTGGATACAGGAATAGGATATCCCTATAACTCAGGGACATCCATTAATCTCAGATAAGATTCTGGACAGGAATACCTGATGTTTCCTCTCCTGTGTTCAATGGCCATTGAGTCTTTGGCAACAATAATATGCACAGAGTTGCCAATATTTTAGGAATTAAAATCAGCCCTTAGCAACATAATGTTTATTTGATGATGACTTAATAGACACAAAACTGCCCTGCACATCTCTTCCATAACTCATGATCTACTCAAGCACAATTGCCATATTTCTGTATTCAAAATAAATCTACATAACTCAGAAGCAAGCCCTGTTGGCCAAGGTTTAAAAAAAAAGTGTTCTACTCAAGACTTTCAGCTAAAATGGGCATCCAATGGATTTAGATATGTAGGTGTAGAAATTCCTATTAATCTCTCTATACTATCCTCCAAAAACCTACCCCTTGTACTCCAAAAAAATACAGGCAGACCTCACCGAATGGCAAGAGTTCCTCCTTTCATTGTAGGGATATATCCACATAATTAAAATGAACAGCCTCCTCCACCCGTTTCAAGTCTTACTCATTTATTTCTCAATCTGCCATAGAAACTACTAGATAAAGCCATACAGCAATTTCTATGGAAGAATTAATAGCCTAGAATACACCTGGTCCATATGCTATTATCAAAGGAAAAAGAAGGCTGAATTTGAAATTATACAATTATGCAATGTCTCTGTGAACAATAATGGTAACAGTATTCCATAATGTCCCAGCCTGGCAGTCCACTGAAGAATATATCATATATCTTTATAAGTTATTCACACCATCTAGGTGCATAACATTAGAATTATTATTGCCAGTTTAAATCCAGCCATTAATAAATCACTAGAAACTTTACATAAGATTTTAAAAAATGATTGGCATAGTTATCATATACTGCCTTTCCTACTCAAAGACTGGAGTAGTAAAATTCTTACCAGCTACCGAGTGGCTGGATATCTAAAGGACTCAATACTATCTCAGACTGGTTTTCAAAATAACTACTTCCCTAATTCAATAAATGTAAACATAAGGGATAGAGAATAAGACGGAGAATATCTTATTGCCCTTATATAAATCCATGGCATGCCCACATCTTGAATACTGTGTATAGATGTGGTCTCCTCGTCTCAAAAAAGATATACTGGCATTAGAAAAAGTTCAGAAAAGGGCAACTAAAATTATTAGAGGTTTGGAATGGGTCCCATATGAGAAGAGATTAAAGAGTCTAGGACTTTTCAGCTTGGAAAAGAGGAGACTAAGGGGGGATATGATAGAGGTATATAAAATCATGAGTGGTGTGAAGAAAGTGAATAAGGAAAAGTTATTTATTTATTCCCATAGTATAAGAACTAGGGGCTACCAAATGAAATTACTGGGCAACAGGTTTAAAACAAATAAAAGGAAGTTCTTCTTCACACAGCGCACAGTCAACCTGTGGAACTCCTTGCCTAAGGAGGTTGTGAAGGCTAAGACTATAACAGGGTTTAAAAGAGAACTAGATAAATTCATGGAGGTTAAGTCCATTAATGGCTATTAGCCAGGATGGGTAAGGAATGGTGTCCTTAGCATCTGTTTGTCAGAGGGTAGAGATGGATGGCAGGAGAGAGATCACTTGATCATTACCTGTTAGGTTCACTCCCTCTGGGGCACCTGGCATTGGCCACTGTCGGTAGACAGGATACTGGGCTGGATGGACCTTTGGTCCGACCCAGTATGGCCATTCTTATGTTCTGATGTAAATTTCACTTAGACAAACAATTTTTCATTAATTGTCAGCTCTAGCACTTTTTTCATAAGGCTACGTACCATCCCATGTTATTCTTGGAATGAGCAGTCAGTGAGCAAAATTGAAGGCTCACCAAGCAATTCACCTCTATATTCTATTTCATCTTCCCAACTACAAAAAGCACAGCACTATCTCCTTGTCAGAGCATGCATCAATTGGGCCTCTTATTAGAAACTGAGGCCTGGTCTACTCTAGCCTGTTATTTCGGAATTAGCCGAGTTATTTCGAAAAAAAAAAGATTCCGTACACATGACCAAACATTTTTTTTTCAATTTAAAGGGCTCTTTAATTCGATTTCTGTACTCCACCTCGGCAAGTGGAGTAGCGCTTAAATCGAGATCGCAATCCCGGGTTAAAGGTATTGTGAACGCAATTTGACGTTATTGGCCTCCGGGAGCTATCCCAGGATGCTCCCTTGTGACTGCTCTGGTCAACACTCTCAACTCCAATGCACTAGCCAGGTGGGCAGGAAAAGCCCCAGGAACTTTTGAATTTCATTTCCTGTTTGGTCACCAGCAGCACAGGTGACCATCAGCACAGTCCACCATCACAGGCGATCATGCAGAGTCCACCATCACAGGAGATCACGCAGTCCCAGATTCGCAGACGAGCTCCAGCATGGTCTGAACAGGAGGTACTGGATCTCATCACATGCTGGGGAGACGAGTCTGTTATGGCAGAACTACGTTCCAAAAAAAGGAACGCACATACCTACACTAAAGTCTCCAGGGCCATGATGGAAAGAGGCTACTCCAGGGACACAGAGTAGTGTCATACAAAAATCAAGGCGCTCAGGCAAGCATACCAAAAAGCCAGGGAGGCAAACGGGCGCTCTGGGTCACAGCCCCATACATTCCACTTTTATCGTGAGCTCCATGCAATTATGGGGGGTGATGCCACCACTGTCCGTGGACCCCTGCAAGGGGAGAGTTGCACGGAGTGAGGAGGAAGAGACATTGAAGGATGAAGAGGAGGAGAAGGAGGAGGAGGAGGACAGTGCACAGGCAGTAAGTGGGGAATCCATTTTCCCCCCGCTAGCTAGGAACTAATCTTAACGCTGGATCCAATAGCCTCCCCTCACTCCCAAGGCGGGCTCCTGTTCCATGACCCTGGAAAAGGTACTTCTGGTGAGTGAGAGCCTGATCGGAGCCATGTGGTGGGGGGCGAGGCGGGGGGATCCCAGCCGCGCTGGGTTGTTCATGTTTAGAGTAAATGGCTCAGCTCATCCCTGCTCTGAGCCTGATCAGAGTCACATGTTGGGGGGTAAGGGAGGGAGGGTTGTTGTGTGCAGTGATCATCCCAGAGAGCCCGCAGGCCCTCCTTTTATATGGCAAACCCACCAGGCATTACTTGCTGTGGGAAAGGGGGCCCAGCAGTTTGAAAGCATTGAAATGAATGTAGAAGAACCAGAACCCCGCTTGCCCCTAGGGGCTGCCTGTAAGATGAATTCTATTGCCCGGCCGTGTGTGATGGCTTACTCATACCAAAGTGCCCCCTTTGTTCTCTGCAATGTATTTTTTAAAATACCCTCCCTTTTTCTCCTCCTGCAGGTGCAAATGTTTCAACACAGCCCCTATCTACTCCGTCCCAGAGGCTGGTCCAGATTAGAAGGCGGAAAAAACAAACTCGGGACAACATGTTCGCTGAGCTCATGCAGTCCTCCCGCACTGATAGGGCCCAGCTGAATGCATGGAGGCAAACAATTGCGGAGTTCCATAAAGCATTACAGGAACACAAAGAGAGGAGGGAGGCGTGCAATGAGAGCAGGCAAGACGCTATGGTCAAGCTCATGGGGGAGCAAACTGACATGCTCCGCTGTATGGTGGATCTAATGCGGGAAAGGCAGCAAGACCACAGACTTCCGCTGCAGCCCCTGTATAATCAAACTCCTTCCTCCCCAAGTTCCATAGCCTCCTCACCCAGATGCCCAAGAACACGAGGAGGGAGGCTACAGTGACTCACACACTCAACCCCAGAGGATCGCCCAAGCACCAGAAAGCTGGCATATGCGAACTTTTGATTTGATTTCTGGACTTGTCCTTCCCTCCTCCATCCCCCTAATCCAACAGCCCCTCCCCCCCGCAAGTCTACCTTCTAAATTCTCTCAATGCGTTGTGCATTAAATAATAAAGAACAGTTTTTAAACAATTTTGACTTTATTTCCTTTCACATATATAGGGTGCAGTAACTTCAAGAGAAACAAACAAATAACTGTCAAACCGTACCCTGGCCAGTCATGAAACTGGCTTTCAAAGCTTCTCTGATGCGCAGCGTGCCCTGCTGCACTCTTCTAATCGCCCTGTTGTCTGGCTGTGCAAAATTGGCAGCCAGGCAAGTTGCCTCAACCTCCCACCCTGCCATAAAAGTCTCCCCCTTACTCTCACAGATAGTGTGGAGCACACAACAAGCAGCAATTACAATTGGAAAATTTGTTGTGCTGAGATCTAACAGAGTCAGTAAACTGCGCCAGCGCCCTTTCAAACATCCAAAAGCACATTCTACCACCATTCTGCACTTGCTCAGCCTATAGTTGAACTGCTCCTTACTACTGTCCAGGGTACCTGTGTACGGCTTCATGAGCCATGGCATTAAGGGGTAGGCTGGGTCCCCGAGGATAACTATAGGCATTTCAACATCCCCAACAGTAATTTTCTGGTCTGGGAAGTAAGTCCCTTCCTGCAACTGTTCAAACAGACGAGAGTTCCTGAAGATGTGAGCATCATGCACCTTTCCCAGCCATCCCATGTTGATGTCGGTGAAACGTCCCTTGTGATCCACCAGTGCTTGCAGCACCATGGAAAAGTACCCCTTGCGGTTTATGTATTGGCCACCACGGTGTGCCGGGGCCAAGATGGAGATATACATTCCGTCTATCGCCCCACCGCAGTTAGGGAACCCCAGCGCATTGAAGCCATCCACAGTGGTCTGCATATTTCCCAAAGTTACTACCCTTGATAGCAGCTGGTCAATAATTGCGTTGGCTACTTGCAGCACACCAGCCTCTACAATATATTTGCCCACTCCAAACTGATTCCCGACTGACCAGTAGCTGTCAGGCGTTGCAAGCTTCCACAGTGCTATGGCCACTCGCTTCTCAACAGTGAGGGCTGCTCTCATTTTGGTGTCTCTGAGCTTCAGGGCAGGGGACAGCAAGTCACAAAGTTCCATGAAAGTGGCCGTATGCATATGAAAGTTTCGCAGCCACTGGGAATCATCCCAGACCTGCAACACTATGCGATCCCACCAATCTCTGCTTGTTTTCCGGGCCCAAAATTGGCATTCCACGGCATGAACCTGGCCCAATGCCACCATGATCTCCCAATCGCCACATGCCGTGCATCTAGGAACGTCTGTGTCCATCTCCTTATCAGTATAGTAATTGCACTGTCATCGCTTCCTCACCCGGTTTTGCAGGTACTGAACATACTGCTGGATAATGCGCGAGGTATTTACAATAGTCAAAACTGCAGCAGAGATCTGAGTGGGCTCCATGTTTGCCGCGCAATGGCGCCTGCACAGGTAATCCTTGAAAAGGGGCACGAAATGAGCTGTTCAGGTCAAGATGGCCGATAAAAGGCAGTAAATGGTTGTCTTCTGTAGCTTCCACGGGAGCCCAGGACAGCTTCTGCTGCTTTCTCCAGATTGTCTGTGCGGTTCTGTTCTCGATGGGTGAGAAACAGCAGGGAATTGTTGCCTTCTGTAGCTTCCATGGGAGCCCAGGACCGACAACATGGAAAAAGTGGAAGAAGCTGTTCGGCTCTGCTCATGATGGCCGAGAAACGGCAGGGAATTTTGCCTTCTGTAGCTTCCATGGGAGCCCAGCACAGACAATCTGGAGAAAGCGGTGGAAGCTGTGCGGCTCTGTTCATGATGGCCGAGGATATTCGAAGGAGAAAACCAGGAGATAGGCAGTGCACCGTGTTTTTGCCCCATCATGCACTGGGAGCTTAACCCACAATTCCAATGGGCGGCAGAAACTGCGGGAACTGTGGGATAGCTTCCACAGTGCACCGCTCGGACATTCAATGCTAGCCTCGGTACTGTGGACGCACTCCACCGAATTCACGCGCTTTAGTGGGGACACATAACATCGAATGTATGAACTCGATTCTGGAAATTAGAATAAAATAACTTCGAATTAATTTCATACTGTAGATGTACCCTGAGAAGACACAACTGATACAAAAAGATGAAGATTATACATCCCACTTCTATATGACCAGAAAAGAGTTCAAGCAATCAGAGAAGAAATTAAACAATATTTTAAAGAAAACAATGCTGAACAGGTTTTTTAAGAAGTACTCTATGGGATGCTTTCCAAACAATGATTATATATGAGTTCTATACTTAGATTTCACCAACCAATTATCAAGGGTAAATTCCCCACGCATTATAAGTCTTAACATAGAGTCACATACAGTCCCATGGGATACTCCAGTCTGTCTCACTCCCAGATGATGATCCGTCACACCCAGAATCACAGCAATATTCAGGTTACTCCCAGTCCAAAAGGACCAGTCATTTACCCTAGGTCAATTGCACTTTAGATCTCACACGTAAGACAATGCTTGTAGCTAGTCCTATAATAAACTATCTAAAGATTTATTAAATAGAAAAAGGAAATCGTTATTTATAAGGTTAAAGCAGGTAAATGTACATACACAAATGAATTAATATCTTAAGTTTCAAAAGGTATCAGAAGCATCTGTAATAAGAAAGCTCTATATGTCCTTTAAGGATAATCCAAGCTAAGCAGCTGGGGATCCCTTGCTTATTGTTAGAAAACCTTGTCCCCCAGATTCCAAGCAACATAGAGATACAGTTCCTTCTTGTTAGGAGTTTTTTATTCCCTTCCCCCAAATCCAGCTCACAGAGTACTAGAATTGCAAGAGGAAATCTTCAGCTTTGGCAAAGTGTTCTGATTAAAAAGAAAACTATTACAACTAAGAACTCCAGGATGTAGGTGTGGACTCTCGTGTATAGAAAGATAGAAAAGATAAACACAAAATACAAATGGGCAACTACTTCAATAAGATACTTGGGAATACACATTTCTGAAAGATAGCAAGTTTGATGTAATATTAATTATACTGCTTTGATTAAGAAAACCAAATAAAATGAATAGGCAGCAGGTTTAAAAGAAACAAAAGGAAGTATTTTTTTCACACAACACACAGTCAGTCTGTGGAGCTCTTTGCCAGAGGATGTTGTGAAAGCCAAGACTATAACAGAGTTCAAAAAAGAACTAGATAAATTCATGGAGGATAGGTCCATCAATGGCTATTAGCCAGGATGGGCAGGGATGGTGTCCCTATCCTCCGTTTGCCAGAAGCTGGGAATGGGCGACAGGGGATGGATCACTTGATGATTACCTGTTCTGTTCATTGCCTCTGGGGCACCTGGTATTGGCCACTGTCAGAAGACAGGATGCTGAGCTAGATGGACCTTTGGTCTGACCCAGTATAGCTGTTCTTATGTTCTTAAAACAGATTTGGAAAATTGGTCAAAATATGACATTTCATGATCAGACAAAGTTGTGGCTGTTAAAATGAATCTTCCCCTAAATTAATTTCCTTTACCAAACACTCCTGGTTTTAGTCCCAGGAAATCTCTTAGCTCAATGGCAATATAAAATAAACAAAATCATTTGGGGAAAGAAGAAACCTCAGGTTAAGAAATCTCCTTTTCAAATGCCATGGCAGGAGGGAGGATCAGCTTTATCAGCATTAAGCACTGTTATCAAGCTAGTCAGCTCACAAACTTAATGTACTAGTTTAATGGGGTCCTTGGTGGACTGAGTGACCTAGTGGGCAGCACCCACCCAGGAGTGTGTGTGTGGAGGGGATCAGTAGTAGAAGACCCGGGGCCCACTCACTTCATCAGACTCTGACCCAGGGCCCTAGAAAGCTCAACAGCATTTGGCCTCATATGGGAGCCCTCTAAGTTACCCTCACTTGGTCACTTCCTACTGCCGCTTTCCTCTCTCAGCTTCTGGGTCCAGATGATGCAAAAAGAAACCAAACAGCCAGCCCCAACCAGGCTCAGCATATAGTCCTATTTCCTTAGGGAGACTTCTCTGGTGCCTTTGTCAGGAGCCTTCCAAGTAGGACTGTCTTCGTCCCCTGCCTTCCCTCTTCTGAGCTGGGTTGCTTCCTTTTCAACCCTGTCTCCAGTTGGAGCATGCTCTGCAGGACTGGAGGGGCAGGGCTACCTGGGCCCAGTGCTGTCCTGTAACCCCTTCCGGCCCAGTGTGCGGTTTGAATACCCCATAACAACTGGATAACATCAAACCCTGATAAGCACTGGGTAGAGACAGATTACGCCTATTGTTGTGCAGTCAAACTCCACATGATCCCCTGGATAAATCCTAAATTTAACTCCCAAATTTATAGGCCAATTTATAATTGGTGTATATATGCCATTCATCTGTGTACAAGTTGAGAAAGAGAAAGAGAAAGAAAGAAGAGAAAGAGAGAAAGAACTCTAGCCACCTGGCCTGCAACAAAGACGTGGGGGTAGAAATCCTTAAGGGTTATGTATAGCTGTTTATTTGCAGCAAACATGAGGAAATGCAACATAATACTATGCAATGGGTTTATCGCTAACAAAATCAGATAAGAATAGACATTATACTGTCCCAAGTGTGGTTCAGCCATATTCCTTCATTGCAAGTGGGTCTGTCCCATGCTTAATAATTTCTGCTGCCAAAATCAACAAATCTGTTGTGCAATGATGGGACTCCACAGCAATTTACACCCTCACTCTACATGCTAAACATTACCAGTGTTGATACTGGATATGTGAGGGACCTGGAAATAGTAAACACCTTCCCCATACTTACTCAAAAGTGGATACTTATCCTCTGATCTTCAGTTCTCATTGAGACCTGGAAAAAACAGCTCATTACCTTCCTTAGATGTCTCAACCTCACATTCATCAAGGGCCAAAATAAGTCATCTCATCCTGTGGAAGGGGCAAAGTGAATCTCTGCTGCCCTGAGAACAGCCGAGGAAATAATTCTCTTTCAAACTGTGACAATTCCTTCTTTACTCTCCTCCTTCCCAGGAGGGTGGCTTTTTCCTACAGCCCTGGCTCAGCTGTGCTGGTTGGTATGTGAAGGGGACAGACCCAAGAGCCACCTGTTTGGAGGCAGAAGTAGAAGCCCTGCAGAGCCTGTCTCCCACATGTAATGAGCAGCAGCTGAGCAGGCCAGGTAGGATTTAAGAGGGTTGGACTTTTATTCTGTTTTATGACAGTGATATGACTTGCTACAATCTAGCCCTAAGGAAGTACCCAAATTTTACAAACTAAGGCTCATCTTCAAGTGCAGAGGAAACTGATAACTAAGCCCATCCTACTGGATCAAACCACAACTACCAGCAATTCAGTCTTCCTCCCTGATTACCAAAAAGGCCTTCCCACACCTAAAACCCTGCAGTAAGTACCTGCAAGCTGGATGTTCTATTGATTCTATTGTCAACAGAAATGTGATGGTTTTACTTGGTAAATGTGTATGACTAAATATTAAGTTGTACCCCATATAGTGATAATGTGTTTGCTAATACTATACTATACTATACTCCGTGCATGGGTTAGTAATTTTAAATTTGTTTTCTTTTAGGTTAGTTTACTTGAGCAAATATGATAAAACATTTGTATACAAACAAAATAAGTTTAATAAATGGGTTATGAAAAAAATCATTAAACAAAGGTATAGAAGCGGTTATCACTGGGAGACAGAGCTCCACACCTCCCGTTTAATATGCTCCCTTTTGTTTCATTTATTTAAAAAATAAATCAAGACTCAAGCTGCAAAGTGAAGCACAGTACATCTGTCTCTACTAGACTCAAGCAGAAGGTATGGCAATACCAATAATTCATACAAAATGTGCCACTGAACAATTGGCATCTGCAAGAAACCCAATCATCCTTTGATGTTGTTTTCTTCCATGAAGTCTATTTCTTTTCCCTGATTTACTTATTTATTTGCCCAGAGTCATCTGTAAGCACAGGAGCACACTACAGCACATTAGTCTGGAACTGAAGACAAGCTGGAAGATTCAAAGGCTAGAGAACTGGAATTTTTCTTCCCAGATAGCAGCTGTACTTTGTAACTCTAGGCTTATACCTGTGAACATTACTGATAGAAAACACTATTAATAGTCTTTCACTGACCAGTGCAGAAATATAATTCCATTACATTCACTAAGTCAGAAGTAATATCCAGTTATCATATTGTAGAAACAGAGAAACTCTGTGTAAGGCTGAAGTTTCATTATTCAGCAGGATATTAAAATCCTGTTATCAAAGTTGCCAACATTTTGATAACTAATGTGGTTCTGAAAATGATTGCTTCTCAGAACATATCTTTAAAGATCACTTTAATGTAGTAAGATCTCTTCTGCTAACTGCTACTATTGATTAGTAGCCAACTATATTAATCAACAGCACAGATGGAAAAAAATTCAGAGAGAAAATAACAAAATAGTAAATTGTTTGCAGTGTTGTTGCAGCCGTGTTGGTCCCAGAATATCAGAGAGACTACGTAGGTGAGGTAATATCTTTTATTGGACCAACTTCTGATCGTGAAAGAGACAACCTTTTGAGCAACAGAGAACTCTTCTTCTGGTTTCTGAAAGGTACTGAGAGTGTCACAGAGAACTACAAGGTGAAATTGATTGTTTAGCATAGGTTGTTAACATATTTTAAGGGACTATTCAAGCTAAGTGGCCTATTAACACCTCTACAAAATGTGACAAAACCACAGTCTGTCAAGTGGATGAAAATATCAAAGCAGCACTAGACCCTGCCACAACAATAGCTGCAAAACCTGAAGACATATCTCCACTGCTTCAATGATTGATACCCCCCACAACACAATTTTCAAGATCCATGGGTCCTATACATTCCTATCACAACATGTGATGTACCTCATCCAGTGCACTAAATGCCCCAACAACAACTATGTGGGTGAAACCAATCAACATTACATTCTTGAATGAACTCACACAGGAAAAAGATAAGACAAAAACACCATATCACTCATGGGTGAACACTTTTTAGAAAATGATCACTCCATGGCTGACCTCTCAGTGCTCATCCTCAAAGGAAACCTGAACAACTCCTTCAGAAGACAAGCCTAGGAGCTCAAATTCATATCGTTGCTAGACACTAAAGGTCATGTTCTTTATTAAGATATTGGATGTATGCTTTATTACAACAATCTGTAACCCACCTGCCCCTCTTTTTTGTCCTATGACTGCAGGATGTTAATGGACCACTTTTCCTTGAATGGTCCCTGTGACACTAAGCACCCTGTATTCACACCCTACACACTACTGAAATAACCTTTGTACAAAATATGTCTTGTGAGATATCATTTGAAAACTAATAACTCACTGATAATTGATATTCTTGTATACTGTGGGTATTATGTGTTATGAATATATGCTGCAATTATTACTAAAGTGTGTTTAAACCAAGCATGTCAGGAGGAGTTGGTAAACAGGTCTGCCTTAGATAAAAGGAATGTGTAATTGATTCTCTGACCAGCCCAATCTTCAGACAAAGAGAATGAAGGTCCATTTTAACACATTAGGTAAACAAATCTATTAAGCTAACAAGTCGGAGAACAAAAAGCATGTAGTTTTCTTCACCACCACACTCCATGTCACCTTCCTCAGCTTGAATAAACTTTACTTTGATGGGGGGGCCAAGCCTCAAATGATAATATGCTATATACAGTATTCCTGTATTATAGGACTTTATAGAATGCAGGGCCAGATTTCTAATTAGGCACAGTAGGCATGTGCCATGGGGTGCCGGCATTCTAGGGGCACCTTACTTCTCTAAAACTGTGAGCAACATGTAGGTCAGCTGTAGGCAGGGGAGCGCTGAAGATGCTGTGCCTAGGGGTGTGTAAGGTGTAAATCTGGCCCCGACAGAATGAGTTCTTTTCTGAAAGTTACTGACAATGCTGATAAATATCATTGTAAAATGTATGTTTTAACACTTTTACTTCCAAAGCATACAATTAAAATAGAAGGTTATGTTTCCCTCCCAATTTTCCCTTGCTATAATTAACATTGCCCATGCTTCCCTGTTAGAGGGTTAACAATATCACTAACCTTCTGCAAAATGCTTCAGAGTTAGGGACAACAGCCTGATTTCTGCTCCTAAGCTCAGCTTCTCCTAACTCACGCAGGGCACATGGCCCTTTGCAAAGCAGCTGCCCTGACTGCTTGCCCTCATGGAGTCTGACCCCAGCAACAGGGAACCTATTGGCAGGGCTGGCTTTAGGCCAATTCCCCCGAATCGGGCCCCGCACCTAAGAGGGCCCCGTGCCCTAAAGAAGAGCACCTAACTTAGATGCCTTTTTAATTTTTACTTACCTGGCGGCTGTCCAGGTCTTCGGTGGCATTTCGACGGCAGGTCCTTCAGTGCCACGGAAGACCCGGAGCGCCACCGGGTGAGTTATCCCTGCCGGGGCCCCGTCAAAACTATTCGAATCGGGCCCCACGCTTCCTAAAGCCGGCCCTGCCTATTGGAGCACACCCAAAACTACCAACCCAATTCCAGAAGCTTCTAGATGTGGAGTGCTTAATCTGCCTAGCAACAATGACCCAGACACAACTCACTCCTACTTCCTCCCAGAGGGTCTCTGCGAAGAGAGGAGAAGCAAACAGAGGGAGTTTGCCTGGGAGTTCGCCTGGTGGGAGTTCCCACAGAGTTTTTGCCTTTCAAGGCTTCTGTGAGCAGTAAATACGACATCTGAAGAGGCTCTTAGAAGGAATACAATATGGATAGTGAGCGATCAGCTGTTGTGTTCTGCACAGGATCTGCCATGTTTGTCTTTCTCCCAGAGGACAGAAGTGACTTCGTCTGTACGAAGTGCAAGCTGGTCTCCATATTGGAAGAGAAGATTAAAGGACTAGAGACCCAAGTATCAATCCTGCATTGCTTCAGAGAAAATGAAGAGTTTCTGGATAGAAGTCAGTGTTTGGTACTGCAGGCACAGCATGCTGAAGAATCAGTGAGGGCAGTGTAGAACGGGGAAGAAAATTGCAGCATGTGACCTCCAGAAGAAGAAAGAACTCATGTACCCCCAATGTAGATAAAGGTAAGACACTGTTTTCAGGCTTTCTGCAAAGGTTCTAAGTCAGAGAATGGTTTGGAAGAGTCATCTGAGGGAAGGGATCAGAAGGACACCCCATCTACAGGAAGGTATGGGATGCATTGTCCTAGGGATGGGGGTTCCTTGACCACCACTCCCAAGAAGAGGAGATGGGTGGTGGTGGTCGAGGACTCCCACCTAAGGGGGGACAGAGTCATCCATTTGCCATCCAGACTGGGAAATGATACTGCCAAGAATGACCTTGAGCAGGTCACTTCAGACTATGTGGCTCTGGGAAGAAAGATAAAGGAGTTTGAGGCGCAAGTTGTGTTCTCATCCATCCTCCCTGTTGAAGGAAAAGGCCCAGGTAGGGACCATCAAATTGTGGAAGTAAATGCATGGTTATGCAGGTGGTGTTGGAGAGAGAGCTTTGGATTCTTTGACAATGGGATGTTGTTCCAGGAAGAAGGATTGCTAGGAAGAGATGGGATCCACATAACAAAGAGAGGGAAGAGCATCTTCGCAGGCAGGCTTACTAATCTAGTGAGGAGGGCTTTAAACTAGGTTTGCCAAGAGATGGAGACCTAAGCCCTAAGGTAAGTGGGAAAGTGGGATACTGGGGGGGGAAACACAAGGAGGAGGGTGCAACAGGGGAGGCCTTCTGATTCATACTGAGAAAGTAAGGCAATCGGCTTACTTAGGTGCATGTACACGAACGCAAGAAGCCTCGGAAACAAGCAGGAAAGATTGGAAGTCCTGGCACAGTAAAGGAACCATGACGTGATTGGAATAACAAAGACTTGGTGGGGTAACTCACATGACTGGAGCAATGTCATGGATGGGTATAAACTGTTCAGGAAGAACAGGCAGGGGAGAAAAGGTGGAGGAGTTACACTGTATGTAAGAGAGCAGTATGATTGCTCAGAGCTCCAGTATGAAACTGGAGAAAAACCTGTTGAGAGTCTCTGGGTTAAGTTTAGAGCTGAGAGCAACAAGGGTAATGTTGTAGTGGGCATCTGCTGTAGACTGACCACCAGACCAGAAAGATGAGGTAGACCAAGCTTTCTTCGGACAACTAACAGAAGTTTCCAGATCACAGGCCCTGGTTCTCGTGGGGGACTTCAATCATGCTGACATCTGCTGGGAGAGCAATACAGCAGTGCACAGACAATCCAGGAAATTTTTGGAGAGTTTTGGGGACAACTTCCTGGTGAAATGCTGGAGGAACCAACTAGGGGCAGAGCTCTTCTCGACCTGCTGCTCACAAAGAAACAGAGAAGAATTGGTAGGGGAAGTAGAAGTGGGGGCAACCTGGGCAGCAGTGACCATGAGATCCAGTTCAGGATCCTGACAAAAGGAAGAAAGGAGACCAACAAAATACGGACCCTGGACTTCAGAAAAGCAGACTTTGACTCCCTCTGGGAACTAATGGGCAGGGTCCCCTGGGAGGCTAATATGAGGGGGAAAGGAGAGCTGGCTGTATTTTAAAGAAGCCTTACTGAGGGCGCAGAAACAAACCATCCCGATGTGCAGAAAGAATAGCAAATATGGCAGGCAACCAGCTTGACTTAACAGTTAAATCTTCAGAGATCTTAAACACAAAAAAGAAGCTTACAAGAAGCGGAAACTTGGACAGATGACTAGGGAGTATAAAAATATTGCTCAAGCATGCAGGGATGTAAGCAGGAAGGCCAAACCACAATTGGAGTTGCAGCTAGCAAGGGATGTGAAGGGTAACAAGAAGGGTTTCTACGGGTATGTTAGAACCAAGAAGGTGGTCAGGGAAAGTGTGGGACCCTTACTGAATGGGGGAGGCAACCTAGTGACGAATGATGTGGAAAAAGTTGAAGTATTCAACACTTTTTTTGCCTCAGTCTTCACAGACAAGGTCAGCTCCCAGACTGCTGCACTGGGCAGCACAGTATGGAGAGGAGGTGAGCAGCCCTCAGTGGTGAAAGAACAGGTTAAGGACTATTTAGAAAAGCTGGACATGCACAAGTCCATGGATCCAGATCTAATGCATTCGAGGGTGCTGAGGGATTTGGCTGATGTGACTGCAGAGCCATTGGCCATTATCTTCGAAAACTTGTGGCAATCAGGGGAAGTCCCAGATGACTGGAAAAAGGCAAATATAGTGCCCATCTTTTAAAAAGGGAAGAAGGAGAATCCAGAGAACAGACTGGTCAGCCTCACCTCAGTCCCTGGAAAAATCGTGGAGCAGGTCCCCAAGGAATCCATTTTGAAGCACTTGGAGGAGAGAAAGGTGATCAGGAATAGTCAACATGGGTTCACCAAGGGCAAGTCATGCCTGACCAACCTGATTGTCTTCTATGATGACATAACTGGCTCTGTGGATATGGGGAAAGTGGTGGATGTGATATATCTTGACTTTAGCAAAGCTTTTGATATGGTGTCCCACAGTATTCTTGCCAGCAAGTTAAAGAAGTATCTATTGGATGAATGGCCTACAAAGTGGTGTGGCGGGTTTTATACCTCGTCAACCCCTTGAGTTGGGAGGGCGAGTGGTAACCCCACCTCTCTACACCTACATCTGTTTTTACCCCACTCCAGTAGTCAGCACAGTGTGGCCCAATGGCCAAGGTCCTTACACTGCCTCTTCCCGAGTGGAGTAATGCAGCCTAGCAACCCAGAGTCCATACAATGTGCCCCTAGGACAGTGTGGCCCAATGACCAGAGTCCAAATAATTTCCCCTCCTCTAATGGGATAGCGTGGCCTAGCGGCCGAGTCCATGCTGCCCCCTTTGGAAGCAAAACAGGGGTCAGGTAACTGGGGCCATCGCAAGGGGCCCAACCCAGGGCCCTGCCGCTGACGGAGTGGTCCATGGGGAATCCTACCGAAACACACTGACCTCATAATGGTGGGAGGTACACTCCCTTACCATCCCTGGGTCACTTCCTACCAGTTCTCCGGTAGCAGTAGCCCATATGGCATTGGGGTCTCCAAGTTCCCCAGCACCAGACACTCCCTGGGGTTCCAATAGCTGCAAGCATCTGGTCCAGGTTTCTGGCTCTTCAGCTTTCATAGGTAAGGGCTGTAGCACCTCCTGGGCTGGAGCCTCTGCCAAGCATCCTTCCTTCTCGGCAGACAGCCCTGACTGAGAGCTCTGCAAGCTTTTATACCTGATTTCCCATTGGAGCATGCCCAGCAGATCCTTAGGGATGGGGCTTCCTCTGCTAAGAGGGAAGGGTTAACCCCCTCGGAATCAGTGCAAGGCTGATCCGCCCCGTCACAGGTGGATAGAAAGCTGGCTAGATCGTCCTGCTCAACGAGTAGTGATCAATGGCTTGATGTCTAGCTGGCAACCGGTATCAAGCGGAGTGCCCCAGGGGTCGATCCTGGGGCCGGTTTTGTTCAACATCTTCATTAATGATTTGGATGATTGGATGGATTGCATCCTCAGCAAGTTCACAGATGACACTAAGCTGGGGGTGAGAGGTAGATACGCTGGAGCGTAGGGATAGAGTTCAGAGTGACCTAAGCAAATTGGAGGATTGTGCCAAAAGAAATCTGATGAGGTTCAACAAGGACAAGTGCAGAGTCCTGAACTTAGGACAGAAGAATCCTATGTACTGCTACAGACTGGGGACCGACTGGCTAAGCGGTAGTTCTGCAAAAAGTGACCTGGGGATTACAGTGGACAAGAAGCTGGATAAGATTCAACAGTGTGCCTTTGTTACCAAGAAAGCTAATGGCATATTGGGCTGCATTAGTAGGAGCATTATCAGCAGATCGAGGGAAGTGATTATTCCCCTCTATTCGGCACTGGTGAGGCCACATCTGGAGTAATGCATCCAGTTTTGGGCCCCCCACTACAGAAAGGATGTGGACAAATTGGAGTCCAGTGGAGAGCAACAATAATGATAAGGGGGCTAGAGCACATGATTTATGAGGAGAGGCTGAGGGAACTGGGCTTATTTAGTCTGCAGAAGAGAAGAGTGAGGGGGGATTCGATAGCAGCCTTTGACTACCTGAAGGGGGGTTCCAAAGAGGATGGAGCTAGGCTGTTCTCAGTGGTGGCAGATGACAGAACAAGAAGCAATGGTCTCAAATTGAAGTGAGGAAGATCTAGGTTGGATATTAGGAAACACTATTTCACTAGGAGGGTGTTGAAGCACTGGAATGGGTTATCTAGGGAGGTGGTAGAATCTCCATCCTTAGAGGTTTTTAAGGCCCGGCTTGACAATGCCCTGACTGGGATGATTTATTTAGCATTGGTCCTGCTTTGAGCAGGGGGTTGGACTAGATGACCTCCTGAGGTCTCTTCCAACACTAATCTTCTAGGACTCTAAAGAGATATCTCCCTATTAGGCACATAGGTTACACCAGGGGTCAGAAACCTTCGGCATGCAGCCCATCAAGGTAATCCGCTAGTGGGCCACGAGACATTTTGTTTATGTTGACTGTCCACAGGCACAGCCCCCTGCAGCTTGCAGCTCACAGTGGCCGCGGTTCGCCGTTCCTGGCCAATGGGAGCTGCAGGAAGCGGTGGCCAGCACGTCCCTTTGGCGCACGGCTTCCCACAGCTCCTGTTGGCCAGGAACAGCAAACCGTGGCCACTGGGAGCTGCAGGGGGCCATGCCTGCAGATGGTCAACATCAGCAAAATGTCTCGTGGCCCCCCAGCAGATTACCCTGATGGGCTGCATGCCAAAGGTTGGTGACCCCTGGGTTATACACTCACCTCTTGTGAATACCTCCTGTCAGCTGTATGCAAACCTAAACACTATCTCTACTCGCTGTGCCCCCATCAGCTTTTGCCCTCGTCAGGTGGGTCATCAGTGGCTCAGCCCTCCGGCAAAGTCACACACAGTTTAAATGCATGAAGGAACACCTTCCGGGGTAACATAGTCCATCAAATGGTTGGCCCCCTCCATGGTCTCCATCTCTGGGCCTCTTTAAATTCTTGTCCCTGGAAGACTAGAGCAAGTCTTATCCCCTTCTTGGGACTTCGGCTACTTCCCCAGTGGTTGGTGAGGGAACCTGCACCCACCCACTACTCCAGGTCCCAACCCAGGGACCCTACAAAGAGCAGCCACAGGCAGCTTTCTTTAATAGTTGCTGCTTCTTCATTCCCTGGGCTGCTTCCCACTCTGTCCCATCACCTTCCTGGGTTCTCTGTCTGTTCTCAGTTTGAGCAGGATCACTCTGAGGCCTTCTTGCCTGGATACTTTCTCTGTTCTGATTTCTCAGGGTCTTCCCTCAGGCCTCTTTGCCTGCAGAGTTTGTAACAGTCTCTGCCACCTTTCAGTCAGGGGTCTCTCTTGCCTGGAGAGCTTCACAGTCCTATCCCTGCTTGAGCAGGGTTTCTCCCCAGTCTCTACATGTGGAGTTTCACAGTCTTCCAGTCCTTCTTCACCCTTCTGGTCCCAGCCAGCAAGTGGTCTGCTCAGCTCCTTTTAACTGAGCCTGCTTCACTCTGATTGGCTGCTTCCCTGCAAGTTTTCTAGGCAGCCCAGGAGGACCCACCTCCACTTCTCCGTTTCTGGGGGTGGGGTTGTAGGATAGTGAGGCCTCCAGCAGGGGCCTCAAAGGCCCAGTACACTCCATCACAATGATCTATATGAAAAAAACTTTTTTTTAAATGGCATAATTTGAATTACCTGACTACAGTGACTTAAGCTAGGGAAAGCAGGACAATTTAAAATCTGATATCAATGATTGAGCTTCACATTCTCCTTCCTAGCCTTATTTCCCATTTTCTTTTCTTGTATCTTTTCCCCTATCTCTATGTATTATGTGTGTACTGAGGATGAAAATAAGAGGAAACATCAATTTGTAATACAAAATGTATGAAGTTCAGATCCAGATATGGGGACAGTCCTGCTTAAAAGGCACATGAATAATTTTACTCTCATGAAAGCTTCCATTTACTTCAATGGGACATCTCACAAGCATAAGGTTACACACATAGATAAATGTTTGCAGAATTGGAGCCTCCGGATCTACTGGGGTAGACTGGCTGGGTCACAGACCAGGATACTGCAGAAATGAAAGAGTATAATTCAAATTTTCTTTGGACGTTTACCAGAAAGGGCAGGATGCTACCAATATCCCAGGCTTTCTGTCAAGCAACACACTTTCTTTGGTGTTAGCTGTACCATTCTTCCACTCAATGGATGGACTGTGTAAATGCAGAGGATGAAGACTATGGAGTATTTTTTGAACTTATCAATAAAAATACATATCCAAAATTATTTACATCATCTCTATAATGCACCAGATAACAAAATCACCACGAAGAGGCAGGTAGTTTGGGGCTCCTCACTCAACTTTTGCTAAAGCTTTGCCTCTCCTGGAATTGACACCTCTTTAATTATTGGGAGTGGACTACATCCACCCTGATCGAATTGGCCCTGTCAGCACTGGTTCTCCACTTGTGAGGTAACTCCCTTCTCTTCATGTGTCAGTATATAATGCCAGTATCTGTAATTTTCACTCCATGCATCTGATGAAGTAGGCTTTTTAGCCAAGGAAGTTTATGCCAAAATAAATCTGTTAGTTTTTAAGGTGCCACCGGATGCCTTGTTATTTTAGATCTTGGTCCTTGTAGGAAGACATTTTTTAACCTATTTTTGTTCGTGTTTTTTAAATAAAATATTTTTAAAATAAAATAAAATACATACAATAAGTTGCTAGTGGAAGAACTTTTTCAATGAAGTTCTTCAGCTCTTGAAAATTGTCAGCCTTTTGGGTTCATGTGAGAGAATTCATTTCAACCAATTTGTCCTTCTTTACCAACCATGGAATTTGGATTCCCAGTAACTTACTGGCTGTTAATGCAGAACACATACCATAGATGAGGGCAACTGATCTGGAGAAACAAGCCCTTAGTTGAGAGTTATCCCAAACTTAATTCTAATACTGACTGTGCCACTCAGTCACTGTGTGGTCTTGGGAAAGCCATTTCACCTTTCTGTCTGATATTATCTATTGTTAAACAAGAGTAATACAGTTTACCTGCCTACCTCACAGGGATGTTGTAAAAATTAAGTAATTAAATGAATGTACAGTTCCTGGAATGTATAAAAGTATTAAGTATTATAATAAATCAGAATGGCCAATTTTACATAAAACAGTCAACATCCACCATGTTCATGCTTAAATTACCTGACAATCAGATGAATGCAGTTTACATTAACAGTGTAAATTTTAACAATAAAACTGTGGACTTTAAACTTTTATAACAATTCTATAATAATTAGCCTGACATATTCCTCACACTGTAGTTCCCCCACAAGACTTGCCACAACACACCACTGTGCTATTAGAATTGCATTCTAGTCTGTGCATAGTTAGCAGAGAGAGGGGATTGTAATAGCAATATTTTTACTGTACTTTATAACATACACTGTTATGTTTCTCCCTTGGGAAAGGAAAGCTTTCGTTTGATGAATCATAGTGACAGCATTAAACATCTTTTTTTATTAGTACAAACTGATCAAGCAGAACATGAGCGTCACAGAGCTGCAACATTGAGGTGACAGCTTCAAAGTGATTTTATTTTCCAACAGTTGCTACAGTTATTTTGACTGTTGAAGTTTTCATTGTGCTGCAGTGTGTAAAGCTAATGCTTTCCAGACCATCATATGGTACTGCTTAAACCAGCCAATCAGCTGAAAATAAATTGGTGATTATTATTTTATCATGTCTTGGCTAGTGTGGCAATTATTGCACTTCAGGAGCCATCTCCATTTATTATAGAACAGGGTGCAACAAGGCGGAAACTCCAGGAACAACCAGCCATGAAAGGCCTCCCTGCCCATTTCATGATTATTAATATTCGGGCCTCAAGTCAACAGCATCAGTTAGCTGGGAAAGGAGGCTAACAGACTTTGGACACTTTTTTATGTCTGCTACAATACGAGGAGCCAGACCCTGAAGTTCCCAGAACTTTAATGGGGATCTGCCCATATGGGTCCAGTTACAGGAACTGGACCTATACTGTTTGATCACATCTCGTCAATAATGACTCATATTGTTGGGTTAACACTGTTGACTGGTGCTGCTCCTTAACCTGCACTGGTATTCCAGTAGTTTTCGTACCTGAAAAAAATGTGTGATTTCTTCCAAAGTCATTGAAGATGGATTTGATGTCACATAGTTTATGTTCAAGCTGGTATTTTCCCCCTCCCTATCTCTGGAATTTCTCTTGGAATCCTGCTTTCTGATCCAGAAGTTTTTTTCTGTGATGTGTTATGCTTTATATACTATGCACCTGGCCCTCCGGACAGCCTCCCAAACATTTCAGGGCTCAACTTTGCACTTCAAAGTGGTTTAACAAATTGTTCTCCCTTACAATTGTTAGATCATTTAGCTCCTTTACTAATGCCAAGGGAAGCCAACAGAACCATGCTTGACACAGGGTAAAGTTCTGCCTCAAATACCCATGGTCACAGTGCTGGAGCATCAGCAGCAGAATATAAAACTCGGTGCCATTCATAGAAAGGAGAAAGTGATGTTCATTCTGGTCAAACTCGCCCATCTATGTCAGATGAATGTCAGCATGGCAAATTTAAGATGCATAAGAATTATGATTAGATGTTTTGAGTTAATAAATGCATCTACAATTCATTTGTTATGCCCATTTGAAACTATCTGGCCTATGGGATTGAGACTTTGAAGGATATTTTCTTTCTTTTTCCCTTCCTGCCTCTCACCAATTAATTAAAATATGGAATGATTGTATATTGTGCATCCAATTAAGTGGCACATTTACAAATAATTTCTCACAACTTGCCCAGCTCTAATGAGGATCCATATTGGTTCCAGGAATATGCAATGAGTTTAATCATTTACATTTCAGATGTAAAATCTACTAAGGAATCTTGGTACTTTTATTAAAACTGCAATGTCTCTGACCTCCTCACTCCAGCCTCTTGAGGGACTTTGTATATGCCATGTTAATTTTGCATTTCCTCAAATGTATTTAAATGTATGCACTTTCCAGTGGTCACAGCTTAACTGAAAGAAACTAATAAATGATTCATAAATACATGGCATTTATTTTCTAGGGTGAGGTGGGGGTGAGCCTAATACGCTTTAAAATGAAGTTGCTTGCTCTCTTTTCCTTTGTCTCTTAACACTGCTTTTAAATGCCCACAGACACAGGAGTTCTAATACACCAGGACTAATAATTACATACTGATCCTAGTGTTAGACTGAACACGACAAGTTTAGACTTAGCTAGTGACCCTTCATCAACATTAAAAACATTTCAGATGTATACAGGTTTGCTCAATAAGAAAAGCAGCTACCTAATATGGTCATTAGTATTTGACAGTTTGGACTTTCCCTCCTCAAAATGCAAGTAGCTAGTAAATGTATTAATCACATGTTCACAAAATGCAAGTAGCTAGTAAATGTATTAATCACATGTTGCTCAATGAGTAGCCATGGTATATTAGCACAGCATGTAATTAAGAAAAGGTTTTACCACCATACAGGTTTGAATAGAAAACAGCTTCCTAACACCCGAGAGATTTAAGCATATGTATGTATTTGGACTGCTAGTAGATTTAGAGGAATGCAAAGGCTTTATTGAATATATTGACGTGAAAAGAATAACTTCATTTTTAAAGTCTCTGTCTCTTTATCAATGGGTTAGAGAATCAACAGAGAGAGGAAACAACGCAAATGTCTGTAAGATTTTTATGTGAGATAAATATTGAAAATACTAGGAAATTTCTGGCTTGAACAGAGTTACAGCCATGTTTTGTCATAAGGACCATGCTCCTTTATTGCTAATTGGGTATGTTTGCAGGAGAATTTTAATATGGGCTCCTGTTTTCAGGCTTTTTCCTTATGCTTCCATCCCCACCATCCATGATCTTTTCTTTGATGATGACCATTATATTCCCAGTTTCCAGCTGAGAAAGTAAAATGTATATAATCACCACAAAGTCATCATCTCTGAGATTTAGTACAACAGCTGGAAATGACAAGAGCTGTGACCAGCACCAACCTACCTGTCAATTCCTGAAGACAGAGGAGCTAATTCCCAAAGTGCCTTATTTTATTGTGTTTATGTCTTGACTGGCCTAGACAACATGAGTCTAATGCTAG
Source organism: Trachemys scripta elegans (assembly GCF_013100865.1). Classification (NCBI taxonomy): domain Eukaryota; kingdom Metazoa; phylum Chordata; order Testudines; family Emydidae; genus Trachemys; species Trachemys scripta. The sequence continues at coordinate 36,501,908 of NC_048299.1, read as the reverse complement.
CTTCTGAACCCAGAGCTTGAAAGCACTTCACCATTCAGAAATTGTTACACTATTTATTTTTAAACAGGTCCTCAGTGTAATTCCATTGATTTCACTGGGTTTATATCGGGGGTTAAAGTTAATTGTCTGCAACTTTCCCATACAGCAGGCTCACACCTACAGTATAAATAAATATGCAATCAGAAACATGAATGAAAATTGTTACAGGTTTCCTACAGTAGTCTGACAGCCTCACTCAAGATCCTAAAAAGTTAAAGGTCGTTGGGTGAAAAGGCACTTACAGGAGTGATGTCCCATGAAGTTTCCCCTTCCAAAGATGTCAAAGAGAAGTTGTTTTTCTTACAAAGGTCTCAATTTTGCTCCCCTTGAACGCACAGGGTGAAACCCTGATTCCACTGAAGTTGATGACAAAACTCTTATTGATTTCAATAGAGACAGATTTTCACCTATAGGAGTTGTGGCATTGACTGTAGTGCAAGAAAAATCAAGCCCTGGACTATCTTGTATTTTAGGATTCTCCTCAATTCTTTATTTTTATTTTTCCCTTTAAGCATAATTAAATTAAACAGACAATCTATATCCTCCCCACCACCATCTTCTTTGCTGGCATTTTGTAATTTAGAAATTCAGGTTTTGGGATTTTTTTTTACTAATTCCTGTGAGTCCTAGCCTGTTTGGCTGATGCCAGGAATTGAACTGCTGTTTATTTACTGTAATGTGGTTTGCATTACAATTGATATCTCTTATTTGCTAAGATCCCATCCACTGTGTTTAACTTTGAGGACCCTGACAAAGTTAATTCAAATATTATGGTTGTTTGGGTTACAGGTAAGATAAAATCTAATATAAAGATTACTAATAAAAAGAAATTTAACTCTAGGGTTATATTGCTACATTAATACGATATTTTGTTCAAGATTCTTACAAGAATCAAAGTGGGTAAATCATACTTTGATTGTAAGTTTTGAGGCAGGGGCTGTCTTTTCATGCTCTGTGTTTGTGACCAATGAGGTCTTGGTCCATGATTGGGGCTCCTAAGTGTGACAGCAATACAAATAATAAATAACAACAATCATAATAGAGGGGTAGCTGAGAAATGTATATAATATCCAATAGAAGACAATAGGAAGACTCCAATAGACCTGGTAACAATGGAAATCTCAAACATTCTCAGCTAACTCTGATTTCCTTCCTTTGTCTCCCGTCTTCACTATGGAGCCAAATGATGCTCTTATTTCTATAAAGTGGAATTCTCAAAGATGCCTGAAATGCCTATTGAAAGATAATGAGACTTGTTCTCCTGAGTCACTTAGGTACTTTTGAAAATTCCCCTAATAATAATAATAAATAATAATAATACTTAGCTATATATAAGCTAAATACACCTCTACCCCAATATAACGTGACCCGATATAACATGAATTTGGATATAACGTGGTAAAGCAGTGCTCTGGGGGGACGGGGCTGTGCACTCCAGCGGATCAAACCAAGTTCGATATAAAGCGGTTTCACCTATAACACGGTAAGATTTTTTGGCTCCCGAGGACAGCTTTATATCGAGGTAGAGGTGTATTATTTATTATTTATTAATTATTATTACCAGGAGGATTTTCGAAAGAACCTAAGTGAATGAGAACAAGTATCACCATAGCTATGGACAGCATGAGACTCATATAAAGTAAATCCAGGCATCTGCTCTTAGAAGCTTGTAATCTAATGAATTCAGATCCGGGCATCTTCAATTCTGCAGTCTAGTATATTATAAATCAAATAAATAGCCTTTAATATCTTCTGCCAACCTTGAGACTCAAACCCACATTTTTTGTGACATTTCTAAGGGCTGAGCATGCTGCTCGAAGAGAAACTAGATTCAGGAACCTTAGAATGAACAGCATCTCCCAGCCACTGTTTGTGCGAAGACTGAGAGCTGATTCCAAAGATCATGCAAAGTGATTTCTGTAAATTGCATTGTTTTAAGGTTTGGGTAGATTGTGAATAGTGAGCTGTCTAAAGTCTCATCCATACTGGGGACATTTTGCAGTATTAGCAATGTTGGGGTCTTTAATGCAGCATCTCTACTACACTACAGAGGACCTGCCAACAGTGATAACACGGGTGAAACTGAACTGTTAACAACTTCAGGAAATTTAGCATTACTATTATTTATTATTTGTGTTCTGGTGAGGCCTACGGAACTCAATCAAGCTGGATGCCCCATTGTGTTCTGCATTGTATGTACCCAAATGAACAGGGACTTTCTTTTACTAAGAACTTACAATCTAAAAAGAAAAGACAAATGCTGAAAGAAAGAAAGTGTTATTGTCTGCATTTTGTGGATGAGGAACTGAGACACGCTGAGATTCAAGTTCCACAGGGGGTTTACAACAGTGTCAGGGACTGGGCCTAGATCTTCTGTGTCTTATACTAATGCCTTAGCCACTAGACCATCCTTCTTCTGCATCATGATTAGGTAGACAGAATAAAAAAGAATTAACACCGATAGTGTGGAACATAAAGATAACTACATTTTAGTGACTTATCAATAGTAAAAGTCACACAAGAAAAGAGTGTAACCCACAGAAGCTGAAATTCGGAGTGAAAAGTCCATCTCCTGTAACATCATAATGATTATAACATTATCTGAATTGGCTTACTCAGGAATTTAGGGCTTCCTTCCATTTTGTTGTTGTCATAATAAAGAAGCTAAATGGAAAACTGATAATCTACTGAAGAGGAAAATATAACATCAGAGTATCAAGATCTTCCCCCAAACTTCCATTGGCTGTGGCTTTCACTGTCTTTTCACTTACTGAGTCCTTCTAAATACCATTTTTAATTAAATACCCTAAGTCAGGAGCCAATTCATATTCTTGATTTAATTGTTTTAAAATTAAAAAGGTGAAGCATTGAAAAGCTGAGGCAGAAGCAGTAATTTTATATGAAATATATTCCTTACTCTCATCGTCGGTCCTTCTTGGGCTTAATTTAGTGCTTCACTGGTTGTTCAGATTATATGAACTTTCTTTTCAAAACAGTCTGTCAGCAGAGGTTGCACAGTGCAGAATGAAGCTGAAAGCAGTTCTGCTGCAAAATGTTCCCTTACAAGAAGCACAGAGATGCGAATCCAAATTTACCTGAAATGTTCAGGTAGGTCTACATTTAAAACACTACAGGCTGCACTAACAGGAGTGGTTCTCAGTAGCTAGGTAAACAGAAGAATTCTTCAATTGACCTAGTACTGTCTGCTCAAGGGCTTCGGTCAGTTTACCAGTGCCGCTCAGGTGTGTGGATTTTTCAAACCCCTGACTGATTTTCTAGCATAGACCAGACCTCAGACATGCAACACACTGAGCTAGAAACCTCACAAGAACAGGCAGTTTCAGATTTCCAATGCTACCAGTCTTTGGCTGGGTGGGAATTACTGTGAGAGTGAAGCATCTGCACAGGCAGGTTATAGATACATTGATCTATTTCCCTAATTTATTGCACTGCAAAATCACCTCTAATTTACTGCTTGTATTCACTCCTCTCGGGTGCACCAGGCCACAAGTGTTTCCACCCTTCACCCTGTCAGGCTCGAACCAGAGATTAGCCCCAGATACCAGAACAGCAGCACGAGAGGGGTGATGAGTCTTAGCTGGGGCTCCCTTTCCTCAGCACATCTAGGAACTATGCATTGAAGGCCCTTATGTCCAGGGGTTCCAGATACCCATTCTCCTGCGGCCATTCAGGCTCCACTATTCTACTTGAGATTGAAGGTAGACTTGCTGGGTGGTAATTGCCATGATCTTTTCTTTTCATGGCTTCATCACAGACACCACATTTTCCTTTCTCCATTTTTATGGAGCCTCCACAGTTTTCCATGAAATCTCAACAATAATTGCCAGAGGGTCATAAAATTCTTTGGTTTATTATTAGCACCTAGGCTGCTATCCATACCAACTTTTCAAATGTTCCAAGTAGCTCCTTACCTGCTCTTACTAAATGCCTATTTCTACATAGTCTCACTAACAAGAAGTTAGAAAAATATTTTTAGATTGTTTGTATTTTTCTCAAGTTTACTCCTACACAGGCAATAATTTATCTAATTAAGTCTGAACATGCAGCTATGAGGCTACAGCCCAGCTAGGAACCAATGAAAGTGCTGAGTTTCTCCCTTGTACGCAGTGTAGTTGTAGCCATGTGGGTACCAGGAGCTTAGAGAGTGCGATGGCTGGAACCTTGGGCTGCGGTTGGCCACGGAGGCAAGTGGCTGGACAGAGGACTGCTGTTCCCCAGAACGGGGGGAGGGACAGAATGGGGCACGGCCGGAGAGCTGTGTCCTGAAGAGGATGCTGTGATCTTTGAGGAGACGTGGATCCACAGCAGAAGTGATGGCAGTGAGACACCACTAGAGAAGGGCGCCCTGTGAAAAGACAGAGCTAAATCCCAGAATGGCTAGCAGGAGGTGCCATGGTGGTGAGTCCCACCCTGTTACAGAGAGTCAAGGTGGGTGAGGTAATATCTTTTATTGGACTTGTCTCTTTCACCAATAGAAGTTAGTCGAATAAAAGATATTACCTCACCCACCTGGTTTCTCCCTTGTATTTTGTAAATGTAATTAAGATGAAAACAAATAGTAGAATAAAAGATTTGAGAATTAGAATTTAGGCGTGACTTTCCTTTTATACGTAGTTTAATCACTCATAACATATTATAGAAATAATTTGGTGGGTTTTTTAAACCATCAGTGCTATGAAGGCCAGACAGACATTACAGTCTCAGTACTTACTTCACCATAATCTTCGTTTAAACACTAGTCACCTGCTGTGTAAACCTGGGTTAAAAGTGTTTTATGCAATGTACTGCCCAGTCCCACAGGGCCCGCACTAAGAGCATAAAAGCCTTTTCAGTTTATATTATTTACACTGTATGATCAAGACTACTTAAAGCAGGCAGAATTTATGGTCCATGAAGCAAAGGATTCTATCATTCAAACAGTTCCTTGGTTTCATCGTCTGGTATGTTGTCTGCCTCCAACGCTACAGTCATACAAGTTTGCTATTCTAGTTTTCCTGGCAAGACCTTGAAGCACCCCAAGAGTGATTGCGTTTTGCCAATCTCTGTATGTCAGGTCTGCCATTTTCCCCATTCCCACTTCCCTCATATCATGCAGTCAGGTTCTGAACTCAGATCTTGTAAGCTCTGAAAGACTGGGCTTGCTCAATGTTTGGATGGGAGTGCTGTGTTGAAGATAACTATATTTACTGGGTATTTATCAGGCATCAGTTTATGGTTAGCTAATGTTCACTAGGGCTGAAGTTCAGCACATCTCACAGATGGGCACCAACTAATGAGCACCAGCTGGTTTAAATTTAATAGCTGAATATTGCGGAGTGCTACTTCAGACAAGCACATTTCTTCCCAGAAATCCTAAGTCATTTTTTTTCAACCATCAATTCTACAGCAAGGTCATTTATCACCCGTGGTCCCCAAAATAACAGATATTTCCCCAAAAGATCTCCATAGAAAATCCATGCTGCAGGAGGTGCCATTGGTGATTCAATAGATGGCAGTCTTCTTCAGAGGTCAGCATTGACCCAGTGCTCCAACATGATACTATGGGGCTAGACATAAAAGCATATGGTCAGTAAAATCTCTCATGGCACTTTTCCACAAAAATAGGGGTGTTCATTCCAGTTTGGGTAATTACCTTCTGCCTACTCATAATCCCACTGTAGTTTCAAATGGAGAAGGTCTTCCCTCTGAAAAATGGTTCTGTAGTATTGTTGGTCTAGAATGGATGTTTTTCAGTGGTCAGTGCTACAGTAGAACCCTTAATTTTATGAATTTATTGGGGATTGAGGAGTTGATAAAATTGTAAAGTTCATAAAATTGAACATCTCAAAATTGTAGTAGGTATGGTGCATAAATGGCAGTATGGTGCACTGCATTACTTTCTTCATGCCCTTCCAAACACTGCAAAGAGATTTCCATTACACTGAAGGGATGTTGATTTGATCTACATTGACATCAATTTTGTTGTGGGGTTTTTTCTGTTGGGAAAAATAATTTGTGTAACTGGTCATTCATAAGATGTGTTCATAAAATCAAGATTCAACTGTATACAAATACAAGCTATTCTTAACACTACTACCATTTTCACTGCCTTTTTCTGGGTAGGAGGGAGGACGCTTAGTCATTTCTCAGAGCAGATGTTGTAAGTAATAGTAGGCGGTTGCTCTAATTTCTAGTGTCAAATTATTTTTGAAGATGCATATCTGGGGTGCTCTGATCTTCTGTCCATTGCAACAGGAGATTTCTGCCTGCCACAAGTGGAAAATAGAGCTGGTCCAAAAGAAAAATCAAAATTTCCTAGCAAAAGAGGAGACAAATTTTTCACAAAAATTTTGCAAAAAAAAAGTCCCATTTTTTGTTTTAGCAATAAGTCAACAACACTGTAGCTTTCAGAGCCCCAGCCTGTCACTGTTTACTTTGGGGAAACCCTGCTCCTGGGAATTGGACCTTCTGGTGTACTCAGCCAGGCCCACTATTACACTCTATGGGACATTCTTGCTCTACCCATTGTTGACTCTATGCAGAAAAAAAATCACTGACAGGCATTCTGAAATGGCCCCATATTCCTTAGGTTTCTAATTCACCTTGAGTCCTTCTCTGAAAACATCACAGGTGCCACATAAGTATCATAAATGGCACATCATGTCAATGTGCTGCTGTTAGACTTGACAGACTCTTGTGATACACAGACCTTTATCTTTTCATTTTCCATTTATTTCTGGGTCTCAAATATATTCTATTTCATTTCACTTGCAGTGTAAATCTGTGGTCAAACATATCACACATTTCCACTTTACCTATTGATCCAGCTGTTACTAACAATGCGGCAGATCAGATATCAAAGCCTGTATCTATCATTGTAGACGACGTGTTTAGAGTATCCCCTCTAGATGGCAGGGCAGCTGCATCCTTTAGACATCAATCAAATAATGGCCATGGATGCCAGAACACTTTTAGATCCTTAAAATGTGGAGTGACTTACCTTCATCACAGAACCAGAACTCATTCCGGCTGCTTTTGAAAAAGACACTGAACTTGGAGAGGACTCGCACTTTATTAATAACCGAGTAACTATTTTATTGGCAGCACTAAGCATGGGGGGCAAAACAAGTTATTTAGAGACTAATACCTTATAGCTGTTTAAAATGATTAAGTGGTTATTTCATGAATGGCCATGAAAAGTAGGTTTTGGGTGGAATTTTTTGCTCACCATAATTTACTCAGTCTCTCACTTTTTCTAAATGTTTGCATTTAGGATGTGAAAGTTCAGAGCGTTGCCTAGTTTAGCAGAGGCTGAACCACTCTGGTATGCCCACCTCTAAACAAACATCATATAAACCTGCTGCGGCTGCTATTAATGCAACTTCTCCTTGGTTCTGTCATACATTACAGTATTTGAGACACATTTCTACTGCCCCAGATTTATAGCAGATTAGCAAAAATCCACATGGGTACATAGCATTTATAAGAGCAGATCTGTTTTACCTTCTGGGTGTTAATTAGTCAGGATATATTTGAATTACTACATCTTTGTGTGAAACGTAGTAAATTATTTTAACTAATAAAAAAATTAAAGTATGTTTTGTTCCCAGGTTACTTCTGTTATTCATCTGCATGAGAACAGATTTTGTATTACCAAAGACCATTCAATTAGATGTTAAAATGTGACTGTTCATGCTAATTAAATACACTGTCAAATGTTATCTAAAAATACAATTAACCTAACCATTTATGTACCTAATAAGATAGTCATCTACTCCCCAGACCTGCCTGCTAATTCTGACTATGCATATATACAATTTCAATCTAGTGCAGCAAAAAACCATTTTAAACAGTACACAGCTGCCCCCTTGTGTCACTTTTTTCCAATTACTTTTTACTGCTGATAACAATAACTATCATAACAAAGTGCAATTGAATATTGCAAGATTTTTTTCAAAAGGCCATACACTATCATTTTATTCTTTAAATGAAATCTCATAGAATCATAGAACTGGAAGGGACCTTGAGAGGTCATCTAGTCCAGTCCCCTGCACTCAAGGCAGGACTAAATATTATCTAGACCATCCCTGACTGGTGTTTATCTAACCTGCTCTTAAAAATCCCCAATGATGGAGATTCCACAACCTCCCTAGGCAATTTATTCCAGTACTTAACCACTCTGACAGTTAAAAAGTTTTTCCTAATGTCCAATCTACCGCCCGTGCTGCAATTTAAGCCCATTGCTTCTTGTCCTATCCTCAGAGGTTATGAACAACAATTTTTCTCCCTCCTCCTTGTAACAACCTTTTAGGTACTTGAAAACTGTTATGTCCCCTCTCAGTCTTCTCTTCTCCAGACTAAACAAACCCAATTTTTTCAATCTTCAATCTCATAGGTCATGTTTTCTAGACCTTTAATAATTTTTGTTGCTCTTCTCTGGACTTCCTCCAATTTGTCCATCTTTCCTGAAATGTGACACCCAGAACTGGATACAATACTCCAGTTGAGGCCTAACCAGCGTGGAGAAGAGCGGAAGAATTACTTCTTGTGTCTTGCTTACAATACTCCTGCTAATACATCCCAGAATGATGTTTGCTTCTTTTGCAACAGCATTACACTGCCTCATATTTAGCTTGTGATCCACTATGACCCCCAGATCCCTTTCTGCAGTACTCCTTCCTAGGCAGTCATTTCCCATTTTGTATGTGTGCAATTGATTGTTCCTTCCTAAGTGGAGTAATTTGCATTTGTCCTTATTGAATTTCATCCTATTTACTTCAGACCATTTCTCCAGTTTGTCCAGATCATTTTGAATTTTAATCCTATCCTCCAAAGCACTTGCAACCCCTCCCAGCTTGGTATCGTCCGCAAATTTCATAAGTGTACTCTCTGTGCCATTTTCTAAATCACTGAAGATATTGAACAGAACCAGACCCTGAACTAATCCCTGTGGGACTCCACTCATTATGCCCTTCCAGCATGACTGTGAACCACTGATAACTACTCTCTGGGAATGATTTTCCAACCAGTTATGCACCCACCATATAGTAGCTCCATCTAGGTTGTATTTCCCTAGTTTTTTTTAAGAGAAGGTCATGCGAGAGAGTATCAAAAGCCTTACTAAAGTCAAGATGTACCACATCTACCACTTCCCCCATCCACGAGGCTTGTTACCCTGTCAAAGAAAGCTATCAGGTTGGTTTGACATCTCCCATGAAGTTACTACAGAAAAGGACAAAATATTACTATACAACTCCAGCTCAGCTGTATTGCTTTCCATTTTCTAAAAATATGAAGAACTTCAGTGACAATCATGTAGCTCAGTGGTCCCCAAATGTTTCAGGGTCACACACCCCTCTCACCTCTGTCCATGCCCCACCACCCCCTGGAACCACAGCCAGGGGCCGAGGCTGGGGGTGGGCCTGGATGCAGGGCTGGGACCTGGAGCAGCGGCTGGGGGCGGAGCAGAAATGGGAATGGAGCGGGGCTGGGTGGTTCACCCTCCCCGCCCCCCGTGGGGGCTGGCCCAGGCCCCGCTGCTCCCCCCTGAAAGTTCCTCTGGCCACCTTATGAGGGTGTGCCCTACAGTTTGGGGACCTCTGATATAGCTAGCTATCAGTTACATGTGAGCCTGATGGCTTACAGCCCATATTTGTGTGTCAGTGGTTCGGTACATTTGGTTATAATGATTTAAAAATCAGATGGATGCAGCTATGTGAACAGGCCTTGGATTTTTCCAGACATGAAGTTTCTATTTGTGAAAGGGACACCCTCAGAGCCACCAGTTTATTTCTTGTAGGTCACTGACCAGCTGTCACATGTTTCAGTCATTATCTACCAATTGCCCACAAGGGAAAGAAAATTGGTAACAGGAGACAGAGATAAAGCCTTCCAATTGATCCTTGTAGTCTTAACTTTCTATTTTGGTTGGCATTTGAGGTAAACTTTTTCACTAGGAGGGTGGTGAAGCACTGGAATGGGTTACCTAGGGAGGTGGTGGAATCTCCTTCCTTAGAGGTTTTTAAGGTCAGGCTTGACAAAGCCCTGGCTGGGATGATTTAGTTGGGAATTGGTCGTGCTTTGAGCAGGGGGTTGGACTAGATGACCTCCTGAGGTCCCTTCCAACCCTGAGATTCTATGATTCTATGATCTGAATGTGACCTTTTGCTGTCATTGCCCTACCCCGACCCAGTTATGTTATAAAAGGGGTTTGCCACTGGACAAATGGTGGTTTGATAAGTCATGATGGCAACATATAGGGAGGTGTGGCATTCCCCAATCTTTCCATTACAGGCAACTGTTTTACCCTGAATTCCACTTCACTCTGCACACCCCCTCCTCACCTTAGTCAACCAGAGGACCGGCTCCAAAGAAGTAATTCCACTTTACATCAAATTCCTTGATTACCTTCAATGCTGTGCAGACCAAATGCTTCACCAGAGCAAAGAATCCAGGGTCAGGAGCTTACTTCTCTTTCTCAATCTGTTGGAGACTTGTTTCATTATTTCCCACAATACACTGAAAGAGTAAGATGGACTGAACCCCTTGCTGGTAATTCAGTTCTTGGGGTAACACACAATAGACTAGGTAAATCAGTTCACACCTAGTCTATTGCCCAGTCCTTCCAGGAAAGCTGCTATTTCTCTAAAGAAAACCTCTCATTTAAATCCCCAGAGAAATATCTGTTGCAGTTTCACTGTTTTTACAGAAGTCGATGGCTACTACTTTACACTCTGACAGCTCTGGTAATACTTCTGATCAGCCACTAAAAGTTCGGTTGGCCACAGCAGCCAGCTCTGCACAGCTCCCGGAAGCGGCCAGCATGTCCCTCTGGCTCCTAGGTGCTGCTCCAGCCCCAAGCACCAGCTCTGCAGCTCCCATTGGCTGGGAACTGTAGCCAGTGGGAGCTGCAGGGGAAGCACCTGCAGATAGGGGAAGTGCATGGAGCCCCCTGGCCACCCCTGCATTTAGGAAACAGAGACATGCCAGCTGCTTCCCAGGAGCCACTTGAGGTAAGCGCTGCCTGGAGCCAGCATCCCTCACCCACCCACACCCCAACCCCTTGCCCCTAGTCCCCTCCCAGAGTCCACAACCCACACCCTCTCTCACACGCCGAACCTCTCAGCCCCAGCCCGGGGTCTCCTCCTGCACCCATGGCCCCACCCCAGAGCCCACACTTCCAGCCCGGAGCCTGTACCAGCTCCCACACTCCAACCCCTCAGCCCCAGCCCAGAGCCTCCTCCTGCCCCCACCGCCAGGGCCCATACCCCCTCCCATACCTCAACCACTTGCCCCAGCCCAGAGCCCCCTCCCAGAGCCTGCACCCTGCATCCCCTCCTGTACCCCAACCCCCTGCCCCAGCCCAGAGCCCTTTCCCACACTCCATACCCCTCGGCCCCAGCCCAGAACCCTCTCCTGAACCCCTAATTTCTAGCCCCACCCTGAAGCCCACACACCCCAGCCCAGAGCCCATATCCCTCCTGTACCCCAACCCTCTGCCCCAGCCTGGAGTCCCCTCCCACACTCCAAACTCCTCAGCCCCAGCCCAGAGCCCCCTCCTGCACCGCAAACCCCTCATCCCTGGCTCCACCTCAGACCCTGCACCCCGAGCTGGTGCCCTCACCGCCTTCCACATCTCAAACCCCTACCCCAGCCTAGAGCCCCCTCCCACACTCTGAACCCTTTGGCCCCAGCCCAGAGTCCCCTCCTGAATCCCAAAACCCTCACTCAAGCCCCACCCCAGAGTCTGCAACCCCGAACAAAGCCCTCACCCCCTCCCGCACCCAACCCCCTGCCCCAGCCCCCACACTCAGAACCCCTCAGCCCCATCCCCCAGCCCGGTGACCCCTCCTGCACCCCAAACTCATTGCCAGCTACACCCCAGAGCCCACACCCCAGCCCCCTGCCACAGCCTGGTGAAAATGAATGAGTGAGGGTGGGAGAGAGTGGTGACAAAGGGAGGGGGGATGAAGTGAGCAGGGGTGGGGCCTCAGAGAAGGGGCGGGGAAAAGGGTGTTCGGTTTTCTGCAATCAAAAAATTGGCAACCCTATACTGGGCATAACTGCTAACAAATTGTCTACAAGAAGTGGCTTTCCCCCAGTCCCCTCCACAACTTAGTGATTCCACACCAGAATCTCATACTACCTGAACTGGAGGGCCATTGACAGTGCTGGAGATTGATGATTTCTCATAGCTTAAAAATACCAGTTTATAAAATACCAGAAGAACAATTTATGTTTAGGGGGGGAAAAAAACTTAAAATCAACCTTCAAAGTTTCCTGTTTATTGATGTACTAACTGAGCTTCCTTTCATCTACTCCACATTACTTTCAAAATGACACTCTAAATTCTTGCAATACATCGGTCTAAATCCTCAGCTATTTTATGCATTGTTCAACGGAAGCCAATAGAACTATGCCAGTTTTCACCAGATGAGACTCTACCCCATTCTAATTACACATCTTTAAAGTGCTGATTTAGTAGTATTAAAGCGCAAGATGAGATGAAAGAAAGTCTGATGGAAACATTTCCTATAAATCATACTGTGGCATGTATCTGAATTTCACTTGGGTGAACTGCTAGCTGTATTGCCAATAGTTTTCCCAGCTGAAATAGAAAAGATGAACTGCAAAGCCAAAAAAAAAAAAAAAAAAAAACCTTAAAAACCCCCCTACCCCTTCCTCCCCTTTCCCCTTTATTGCTTCTTTATAGTATATAAAGACAAAATGTTGCATAGAAGCATGTTATTAAAAGATTAAAGAATTTTATGCAATACAGAAAGAGAATTTGTTCTTTATCAAAAAGAAAACACAGATGTCCCAGTGAAAAGTCTGTGACCTGTAGGGAGAGAGGTGGTAAACACTGCAGGACATTGTTGTTATAAAACTCGGTTACTCATGCGTGGTTTATTATGTATCATTTGAAACAGTTTAAACATTTATACAAATTTTACAAAATATTTTTTAAAGGATCATCTCCAAGTGGCATGTTTTTAATGCTTTTTTTCTCTTCTTTTCCTTAAATATCAGCTCAGTATGTTCCTCTTTTTATAAGAGAAGCTGAGGAATTGTTGGCAGGGGCCTGACCAGTGATATCACTTAGTCTGGATCTTCCTCTGCCAACTGATGGGGAAGGGAGGGGGTAGGTTGCCTTTCATAGATTTTAGGCCAGAAGGGACCATTAGATTGTCTAGCCTGACCTCCTGTATAACAAATGTGAAAGAATTACCCCTGCACTGAGCCCAATAGCTTGTTTGACTAAAGTGTATCTTCCAGGGAGGCACCCAGTCTTCAGCTGATGACATCCAGAGATGGAGAATCCAACACTTTGCTTGGGAGTTTGTTAATCATCCTTGCTGATAAAAATGTGTATCTTATTCTGATTTAGATTTGTCTAGCTTTAATTTCCAGCCATTGGTTCTCGTTATGCCTTTCTCCTTTATACATAATAAAGGGTGCAAATAAAACAGTGTTTTTACTCCATAGTTCAGGTATAAGTTTACATTTTTTGAAGTGAAGTAATCAGCATATGGTCATTTTAGTGTCTGGTGTTTTACTTCCCAATAAAATGTAAAGCTTTTTTAAGGACTATCCGCGTGCAGAAATTGCATCAGTTTAACTGAAATTAATTTAAAAACCAATTTAGCTACACCAGTGATAACCCTTGTGTGGACACAGACTCCTAGATTCCAAGGCCAGCTCCATCCAGTCTGACCTCCTATATGGCACAGGCTATAGAACTTCCCTAAAATAATTCCTAGAGCAGAGCTTTTACAAAACATCCAATCTTGATTTCAAAATTGTCATTGATGGAAAATCCATTGGTAAAAATTGTTCCAAATTGCTAACCTGTAAATTGATGTTGCTTGTGCCTGTAAATTCACATCTGACACTAAAACAATACAAGCTGGGTTTTAATCAGTTGAAAGAGTCTCTCCACACAATCAATGAGGAGTCTGGTTTAGCCTTTAAGGTGCCACCAGACTCCTCGTTGTTTTTGTGGATACAGACTAAAAGGGCTACCCCCTGATACTTGTCTCCACACAATGTTGCACTTTTTAAAATACACCTTTAAACTGGAGCAACTTCGAGTATAGAGCAAGCCTTACAGATACAGAATGGTCAGGTTTGAACATGTCCAAAGGCACTTAGGGGCAGCTAATTAAAGATGTTTGAGCATCTCAGTGTTAATCCCAATCTGCATCTTTAGGCACCGCCATACCTTTAAAAAGCTGTCCCTTAGGTTCTGTTTTTTATTGTGACTAGAGCACAATAAATGCATGCATGCTTTGGAACCAGTTCTGCTCAAAGGCAAAATTCACACAGACATAAATTGGAGCAGGATTGGGCCCATAAACAGGATGTTTTATCTTTAACTTAACAGTTTACTAAAGTGCAACGTTCAAATACAACTCAGTGCCTACAGATGCAGATAGGCACCTACTGGGATTTTCAAAAGCACCAAGGCACCTAACTCCCACTGCATTCAAAATTTTATTTGAAACTACTACTTGGTGCTTACTTGCATCTTTAGGTGCCTAAATACTTTTTAAAATCTGTCCCTAAATTTTTAATACATGATCAGATCTCTGACCCAGAAAGGAGACATGAAACTACCTTTGCCTCGGTGGAATATTCTACTATTGGTTAACCAGACCTGGATATGAATAGGAAGGATAGTACATTTAACTTGCAGTGACTAAGCAGTAGTGGTCCAGTTATTCTCATGTGAACAATGGTTCCCAAATAGTATTGCCAGAAGTAACCGTGCTGGTCAGGTATAGTATAGCAGGGGAGGAGTTGGATATTCGTATAGAATGCAAATCATACAGGGCTTTCTAGATTAAATCAATGCACACAATATAGGCTGCATATGTTTACACCATCCTGCTCAGTTAAGCAGGTTGGCTGCCATGCTCTGTGCTAGAGGAGGGCTCTGAGTGGTTTTAAAGGTTAGCCCCAAGTAGTCCAAAATGGCAAAGGAAAAGGGGCACACCTCTCAGACAGAGATGAATCAGTTTGAGTCTTGAAGTCAGCAATATTTATAGAAGGAGCAATATTTCGGGGCCTGGAAGATGTGGAGGCGTCACATATCCTATTTAGTTACAGGAGTAGATCAATTCTATCTTACTTGTTAATGCATCTTTTTGTTAAGTGCCATCTGCCAAGCCAGAGAGAACTGCATGGTAGCTCTGCTGCCCTTGCTTCTGGTAGCAGGAATGTGCAAATCTCTCTCCAAAGGCCAGGTCCTAACCCTTAAGAGCACCAAACACCCACATGCTTCCAGAGAAGGGTAAAAACCTGGAGGGATTATTAGAAAAAACTAACAAAACCAAGCCACAGGAAAGGATGTCCAGATGGGCAAAAAGCCATTCCATGAACCAGATCTGGTCTATTCTTGTGGAATGGTCCTCTACCAATCTGGAGAGCACTGCTGAAAAGAAGAAAGCAGTAGAACAACAGAGAGGGACAATAGAAGAAAAAAATTAGTCCAAACAACTGGAAATTATATAATACTGAACAACAAAAATATAGACTAACAAAGTAAACAGAATGGATGGTCTGCAAGCTCCAGTGTCCAAAGGAAGTGTGTGCAGTGGCCACCTCATCCACTTTGTAAAGCTTGGAAAACATAGCAAGAGGATCCCAGGAAGCAGCTTTACAATTCTCATAGGAGGTCCTGTTATTTTTGGTCCACAGGACTGTTAATGGACCTAGTGGAAGGAGCATAGAATCCAAAGGAAAACAGTTTTTCAAATCCTACAGGGCGTTATAGATTAAACCAATGTACACCTTACAGGCTAAATACATTTAGACCATCCTGTTCAGTGAAGCGGATCAGCTGCCATGTTCTGGAATCATAGGATTCTTTGATGATCAATCTGGAGATTGCAGATGTTGATACTTGTTGACACTCTACTATAAACATAGGCCTCTAATACATCATAGTTGGAGGAGGGCTGTCTTGTGTAAGAAGAATTGGTGACCTCTGACCACATGCAGACAATGTAGTTTTTTTTGTTTGTTTGTTTTTTTGTTTTTTTTTTTTGTAGGATGGGTGAGGGGAGAATAAAGAACAATTACCTGACTGACATGGAATGGAGAATACATTTTGTGTGTTATTTGGGGAGCTGCATGAAGGAAGAGTTATTTGAAGTAAAGTGCTCCTACCTTACTGACCTTTCCCCTTCTCATAGAGGTAACCGACACAAGGAATGTGACTTAGATAGTGAGAAAGTAGAGGAAAACCTTTTCAATGGTTTGAAGAGGGGCTAACAGAAAGGACAAAAGTAAGACTCCATTTAGCTACCAGACACCCGATAGCTAGTTTGAGACACGAAAAGGTGTTGAAGAAGAGAGACAAAAGGCTGCAAAAGTGTCTTTAAAGCGGGTAACATATAGCGTTCAAGGACTGAAACTTGCACCTGTAACCTAAGCTTCATATCACTGATAAAAAACTTGTTATAAATGGTCCTCAGAGTGGAGAGGCCATGGTGTTGGGGAATGACATTTGAAGCAGAATGAAGAACCGGGGTCTTCAGGACCACAAAGCAAAGAGAATTTACCTTTGCTCAGTGTCCAGGATTTTCTCCACTACCTTTGAGGGAAGATGGAGAGAAGGGAAGGTATATAGATGGCTGAGAATCCATCTGTCCTCCATGCCCGAAAGTCAATGCTTGGAGCAATAGACAAGGAACTGCATGACAAAATGGGACACAAAATCTAAGGGAGCTTATGGTTTGAGAATATAGGGACCAGCATTGAAGGATTCCCTTGGTATAGGGTTCTTTTGCTGAGCCATCTGCTTATCTGTTCAACTATTCTTGGACTCAAGTGGCCAAGATGGTCCAATGGATTGTCTCTACTTTGGAAAGGATGTGTGGAGCCCTAATGCTGAGGGAGGAACTTTTTGTGCCACCCAGGCAGGTGATGATAATCAGCTGTCATGCAATTGTTGATTTCTGCTTGAAATGCTGGAGTAGAAATGAAGTTGAGAATGTATTGAATTGCTGGGCCCATCACTCTTTGCTCTAAAACATTGATACTTGGGTTGCATTCCCACTTGCATCACAGGCCAACAAGGATCTGGTGTCCATATGTGGATCCATGTCAGTGTGATTCTGGTTGCGGGGAGGAGATACACCAGAGGCTTCCCTGATATCAGATTTTTCTGCAATAGCCACCATCCAAGGGACCTTGGACTTTGGTCAAGTGTATTCAGGTCAGACAAGCGACTCCTCCTTATAAACTCAAATTGAGGAGGATTAGGACCAGAAGCATTGGCAGTGGGTATAATAGGCCAGAGGAGGCTAAGTCTCCCCTAAGCCAAGCCTGGCCCTACCCACGCTCCACCAAGATGGCAGGAGCTCAGCTCCTGCAGGAGGCCAGCAAGCAGCTGGGGCCAGCAGGTGGCCTGGTGCTGGAGGCAGCTGGCAGCCCAGCACTGGGGCTGGTGCTGAGGCTGGCGGGTGACCCGACACTGGGGTTGATAATGTGGGCAGCTGTTGGGCTGGTGCTGGGGCCAGCCGGCGACCTGGTGCTGGGGCCAGCCGGCGACCTGGTGCTGGCTGAAAGCTGGGGGCGGTTTGGCCGGGGCTCCTCTAGTGGATGGGGGGCAATAGGGGCAGGGTCTTGGGAAGAAGGGGTGGGTCCAAGTGACTAGCCTTCCCAAAGGGGGGCTCACACGCCACCCATAAACAGAAGAGGTCCCAATACATAGCTCACTGTACCATGTTTGCAGAGGTGAGCACTTGTGATCTGCATAGTTGGAAATCAGGCCTGGAACCATGTCCTGGATTTTAGATACTTTGCTGGATGGAAGGAGGACTAGGTCCTCCTGAGTCATGAATCTGACTACCAGGTAAATCAGATCCTGAGAGAAAAATCTCTGTTTCTCTCTAACAGTTGATGACAAACCCATGATCAGGGAGGAAAGTGATAACTTGATTGAGATGAGCTTGAGAAAGATGGAAGAACACAGCTTGACTAGGAAGTCTTTCAGAGCATGAAAAATATGGATGTCTTCCTTTCTCACAGTCACCAGCAACTGGAAACCATACGGGGGAAGGAGGGAGAGGCAACGAAAGGACAAATGAGGAGGCTGTATACTGGTAGTATTTAGTCAAAGCCAACGCATAGCAACTTGTAGTGAGCTGGGTGACTAGAAATCTGTAAGTTGGCCTCTTTGAGATCCATTAAACACAAAGGGTTCTGAGGTTAAAAATCCTGGAGGAACAAAATTAAGGTTTCTATCTTGACTCTAGAGTCCCAAAAGGGGCTGCATAGGACAGAGGGGTGTCTGTCGGCATGGCTAGAGAGACACAGGACACTGGATCTGAGGGACTGGTTGCGGAACAGGTTTCACAGAGGAGGGAAATGAAGGCCATATTGGGTTGCAACAGGCCCAGAGTGTGCTACGGAGCAATTGCATGGAGGTTCCAAATGGCGTCAACTAGCCAAACACTGTTGTGATGAACTGGTTCTTCAAAGTGCTCAGCTATTATTGCTGATGAGAGCTGGCACTTTTTCTAACAACTTGAAACCGCTCTTGGTGTCTTGAAACACTTCTTGAAGGCTTCTCCCCTTAGGCCATCCAAAGCCAAAATGACTGGATCCCATAGGCTATAAGGATGGCAGGGAAAAAAGTAGTGGGGGAGGGGGCAGCAGGAGGAGACATAAAAAAGTTCCTGGTAGAAACAAAGAACTGAACAAGCAAAGAACTGCACTGCACAAGCAGCCAGCTTGCTGTTGGAGGCAGAGAGACTGGGAGTTCAGAATCATAGAAATGTAGGGCTGAAAGGACCGCAAGAGGCCATCTAGTCAAAACTGGGGTCAAATTGGATTTTAAGGACCAGATGTTCATGTTCAGAGAGATGTGTGTATGTTCCTACCTCTAGAAACAAGTGGGCACAGCTACCCTGCAGTTCTCTCTGGTATAAGAACAGGCCACTCCATGAAAATGTACATTTTACCAACACCATGCAGGAGGGAGAAGAAGGAATCTTACATTATAATTTGTAACACGCAATCAGGGACTGCTAACGTGTAATGCATTTCTTTGAATATCAACCCCCAGTTTGCTTCCATAATCAAATCAATGCCTACCATATATCAGAGTCCTATCCAGTGTTCCTTCTGCTCTTTCTAGAATGACACATCTGATTATAGTATGTTTGCATTTGAATAATTTACTGTATTTTTATATAAAACAAAACTGTATACTATATATGTGCATACATATGTATGATTTTACAGTGCAGAGTTTTAGCTTCCCTCAGACATAAGCCTGTAACCAGTAAGTAAACTATCTAATGTACAGTAACTTTACAAAATCCTATTAGTTCCTGGTAATAGGTTCAATTGTTATTTGGACTAGTTATTTGGACTGTACAATTGGAGGTTTTCTACAAGCTCAGCAATGCTCAGTTGTCTTTGTTTGGGAAAAGAATATACCATAGTCACCAGATCATAGAAGTACCTTCCCTTTAATTTTCCTTCTTTGTGTCTCTCTTAAACTATAAAACGAGAATGGATTTTAAACCATTAGGGATTTTTCTGCAATTTAAGTCCCAATTCCCTGTAGAATTAATTCTGAATCCTTTGACATTAAGAGGTATGAAAAAGAATAGCATTGAGACTTTTTTTTTTTAAAAAAAAATTTGAATAATGTTGAGGAAAAAGTTGGCATTTCCCTCTTTATTCTTGGCTTTACACAGATAGTGAACACTAGTCAGCTTCCAACATATCTACAGACTGAGCTAACTTAAGAAATATGTATGTTTGTATGAAACAGGGCAAAGAAACGCACTCTAAGCCACACTTTTTTCGATGGATCTGCCATCTTAGGCAAGGGCTGTGGCAATACAAAATGAGTGAAAATTTCCCAAACACCCAATTCCCACATGGTGCCTGCAGCCATATGCATATTACACATGGTGCGAACCATTGGCAGGAGCACCAATTGGGGGACAGGTACACCTGGATGTGGGGGCAAAAAGGGCAATTCAAGAGGATCCCCAAACTGAGCAGCATTGAGACCTGGCTTCTGGGGTTGCAGCAGCATGTAGGTTTGGCCTAGGATTACCTTCACGTAGGGGCTACCAGGCCAAGCCTGAGTGGCGCTACAATCTACGTGCCAGTTGCAATGCCGTTCACTGAAATTTGGTCCATAGCTTCCTCCAACATAACAAAGGGGTGGCTGGGCCAAATCTGAATGGTGCTGCAACCCTGCATGCCAGGTTGCAACACCACTCACTGAAATTTGGCCCAGTGGCTCTTCTGTCACAACAGAGGGATGGCTGGGCCAAACCTGAGTGGAGCTGCAACCTTGTGCACCAGATTGCAATACCACTCACTGAAATTTGGCCCGGTGACTCGACCGTCATGACATTTTAAGCAAAATGAGTTGTGCATACCATGTCAAACATTTCCGTGAGCACCCCTGCAATTTCCTCCCTCTCCCAGATTTAATGAAGATGTATGAGCCTAAGGCCCAGTTCAGGAACGCTTTGAAGCACATGCTTAAATCCCTCCCTACTTAGGAAGCAGTAGGCATGCATGTGCTAAGTCTCATCAATATCAATGGGATTTCAGCATGTGCTTAAGTGCTTTTCTGATTCATGGCCCACCTTTGTAACTAATTGCACTAATTAAGAATAATTTTACAAGTATTCTTGCACACTAATATAGGGGAGAAAGGGAGAAACTGGTTCTGTAAAAGGGAAGGAACTGAGGCAGTGTTAGAAGCAGTGACAGGTAGGTATGTCCTTAGCCTATAGAATGTAGAGTTCAAGAGATTTGTGCATGCCCTCTAATTGCCAACTACTGCTCTAAAAAGTTCTGTGGCGCATGGCGAGGAGAATGGCTTCTGTTGTGAGACTCTGTGGCAGCAACAAAGACATGGAGAACTTGACGTGTTTCTTCATTCCAGTGCTTTCTTAGACTTGATGTTGTTGAATGAGGGCCTGATCTTTGTCTGAGTGATATATTTAAGATAGAGAGAGAAAAACTCTGGTGCTCCAGCGGCTTTAATGGGTTATACACTGGATTTACAAGTTAAATGCATTCTGATTAGGAGGATCATAATGATTTTCCCATTGGAAAGTGATGTGTGCTATAGTATAAAAGGAGGCGTTTGTTGCATCAGGGCATCCCTAATATACAAAAGCCTTACGGAGGGAAGAATCAATGCACTACACTTTATGAAACTTCATAGAAAACTATAATGTATGTTTCTACGGAGAAACATTGTATAGTGGGAAGCATGTATCACTTGGCTGGAACATACATACCAGTTCTTCATAGATTCTAAGGCAGAGGTCCCCAAAGTGTGGGGTGCACCCCCCTGGGGGGGACACAGCAGGACCTTCGGTGGGGAATGTGGTAGGTCCAGGCCAGCCCCACAGTGGGTGGGGAGGGAGCGCCACCCAACTCCTCCCTGCCCTGAGCTCTGCTCTGGCCCGGCCCCTAGCCGTTGCCCCATCTCCTGTCCCCATGCCTGGCCCCCGTCCCCCGTGGCTCCACTCCTGCCTGGGGCCAAGGTTGGAGGGGTGAGGGCAGGAGTGAAGCTGCACCCAGCCATGGGCCCAGCTACTGGCTCCCATCAAAGCCTGGTTGTGACTCCACCTTCACCCCCAGCCTCGGCCCCAGGCTGCCGCTTGGTCCCCGGCCCCACGCCTGGCCCCAGCCCCAGCCCTGTGGCCCCAGCCTCGGCCCCTTTACTCCTGTCAATGTCACCCCCTCTCCAGCCTCCCCCCGCTCCCGCTGCTGTTCTAAGGGCAGAAGGGACCATTGTGATCATCTAGTCTCACCTCCTATATAGCACTGGCCATAAAACTTTCCCAAAATAATTCCTGGAGCATACCATTCGCCTGCTTCATTTCTATTCATTCATTGCTAATAGCCTATTATTTTCTTCTTCTTCTTCTTTAAAATAATAGTTTCTAAACATTGAAAGTTTCCAATGGAGAGGACAGGACTATGCATTTAGTACTGCGATAAATAAAACTCACAACTAGGCAAAGTAACGTATTACTACCATATGGTTTTATCAGATCCAATATACACTATATTGTGGGGGGTTTTTTAAATTAAATTTATTCTTGGAATTTTTAAAGTAATTTAATATTAGTGAATTAAAGTGAGCAAATGCCCTTGATTTGATTTGGTGTGAATTATCCTAAAGAAGACAGTAATCCAATTTGTTTTGGCTGGCAATATGCTGTAATGAGAACATGCCTAACCACCCATCAATTCAAGGAACAGCAGTCAATATGAGTCAGATCAGAGGACTCCATTTACTTATTACCTGCATTTATTTAAGCAAATCAAGGGTGATGAAATGTGAAATTAATGTTATGTTGATGGATTCCAAATGCAGCCTGAAGAAAGCATGTTAACCTCCTGAAGAGTGCATGAAACAAAATGCATTTTTAGGAAAACACATTTAGTGACCAAACTTAAGCCAAGTGTGGCTATATTCTTCATTCATGTTTGAAAATACAAAGCATCCTTGGTTGAAGCAATAAACAATTAACTTGTGTAACTTATATCAATGGGTGTGGTAGTTTTGATGTGTTTTGTTTATGAATATAATACATACATAATCCTAGGTTTAATATTTTATTTCAATGCCATTGTATGTTATGCAGAATAAATTCTGTAATGTTACATCCACTGTGACATCAAATAAAATGTGAACTAGTTTGCATAGGTTAATATTTTGGGCAGCATGAATGTTGCTCTAGTCCACCCAGGCTTAAAGATTCACAGTGCAGAGGAAAAAACAGGAATTAAAGCATTTCTACTAAAATATATTTTAATAGCTGGTGTTAACTTTTTGCATAACAAAAGCCAAATTATGTTGATACATCATATGATCCAGTAATAATCCCCGTCCTTTGAAAAAAAACAAGTGTTTCCTTCATAACCGTATACTCCCAAAAAAACATACAGTTTTGCAAAGTAACTAGAACTCTACACACTTTTAAGCAAATATAAGCTAAATTGTGCAGCGGTTCATTTTTGCTTTTTTATATCACACTGCAAAAACCAACATCTGAGAGAGTTTCCACACCATGCTAATCAACGTTAATACAATCAGTGCTGCTTTCTGATGGTTTAGCAACTTGTAATATTGAACTAGATATGATTGTAATGCTACAGTATATAACTTATTTTCCTCCTAAAATAAAAAAAATGTTTCAACAGCAATTGGATTACAACTTAGATACAATATGCAAACGCTATATATCAGACACAAAAGCATATGAAATTCCTTTGATTATACTGTAGTAGTGCAGGCAATAAAGAAAGAAATATAGCTCCACGTTTTCTTTCAGAGGGGTGATGAGATTTGAGATGCGGTTTCTATGGTATAAAGATTGGAGAATGATTGCTAAAGCACTGTAGAATGTTTTACCTTTAACTCACCAGCAGTTTGCTCTTGCCAGCACAAAGCACTGGAGTGTATGTAGTCATATAGAGATCTATGTTTAGAAAGCATCTTTAGCTTGTCTCTGTATGGTATTTAAATATTTACTAACTACATCTTATTCCATATTTCATACAGAATGTTATTCAAAACAGTTCAAATCTAGCAGATTTTATTCTTTATATCACATTCTGCCCAACACTTCTGTGTTTGTGATTGTTTTATAAGGAAAGGATGTGCCATCACTGTACAATAAAAACTAAAATTAACTTCTTGGCCAAGCATTAGAGGCCTTCCAAGTCCCAAAGGAACTTTTAAGAAGGACACACATATCAAGAATATAATCCATTAAAGTGATTCACTGTTGAGCCCTAACCTTGCTTAACTGGTGTGTGGTAAGTCAGTGTAGTCACGAGAACCGCATTTCAATATTAAATACTAATGTGCTATAATGGAACTTTACAACTGTAGTATCCATAATAGTAGCTTTGTTTAGAAAAGGATTAAATGGGGATGTAGGTATAATGAACAGCAAGATGCCTTTTATTACTATCTTATATACTGTATTATATTTATACTTGTGTTCTTGAAGAATAATAGCACATTAGAGTGCCCCTATTTTTGTAACACTTGAATGGGGATGAGTGAACTCCAAACTGAATTATGGAATTCGGAGATGATTGTGTCCAGAAGACAAAATTTTTCTCCCCAGTGAGCTGCTGTTCATGTGTGCAATGTATGGAGTAAGGGTGATACACTGTGGTAAAATAAAAGAATTAGGTTTTATCATCCTTGCTTGTCAGACAATTTAAAGGTGAAAAAAGTGGTATCTGGCATTTACTTCTCCCTACATTCCACAGTATATTAGCAGGGCCTCACAAACTCCTTGTAAGAATTGTACTTACAAATTGTGGTGGTTGAACTGAGGGTCTATGGATTACAAGTTGTAGTTCTCATAAAACATTTTGATATCCAGGCCCTAATCACTTTGTATATTGGGTACCATTGCTAACAACAGTGCTCTATAATTAGAATTCATTTTCCTAGATATCAAAATCCACAAAACCATTCCAAATGAACAAAAATTACTAAAAGCATGCATTACAAAAAATTAACTATGCAAATGAACAATTGTAAACTGAGCGCATTAATTATGCTGATATACCATTCTCAAGAGAAACAGGATTCACATACTCTTTTGTTTTCTTGACCTTTTTTATTTTGCAAATTGCTTTAGGTGCTTTGCCAGGCTATAGGATATTCAGATTCATAAAGGTAGTTTTATTTCCATTGTTTAACATATCATATCCTCTAACTTGATAAAATGCTTATTTCCTGATTTAGCTTGTTACCAGACATAGTGCTAGATATCCCTCTCCCAAGCTGAGCAGAATGCTAGTGTGGTTATGGGGTTTGTTTGTTTGTTTTCAAAGACACTAAAAATGGCAACTTGATGCTATATGTATCTGCTGCCTATGTTTCTTCTGATTCATATCTGTTTAGCATACTAACAACTTATTTTTGCCGTTCTCAGCACTAAGGAGCTAGTACAAGACCACAGCAGCAAATGATATCCAGTTCTGCCTCAGACATCATCAGAAAAAATTTCCAACCATTATAAATTGTAATTCTTCCTCCTGTTGCTGATGGCTGGTGATGATGACTGATATAGAAATAGACTGCTTTTCAGATCACATTTAGGCTGAGCTTAAAGCAATTTAAATGAAGCTGTTTGACTTGCCAAGCTAGCAAATTTGACATGGAAGACACCAATAAAGAATAAGGGCCTGTTGCTGCAGCTGCTCCATGTACAAAACTCCCAAGTCTTCTGCAGAATTTGAAAACCGCAGTGTAGTAATAGCAGTGGTGCCTAATATGGAAGATCAAGGGTTCACTTTTACAGAGTCATTTTTCTTGCTTCTAACCAATCTCTGAAGTTAATTGCTCCTGGGGAGCTTCACCCATGAAATTCTTTGTCTGACAAGAAAATATACTTGTCCCAATTACTTTTCAATATTTATGGACTACTTTTTTTAAAAAAAACCACAACCCTAGAAATGTGCTGTTCTCTGTCTTGCAGCTTGGGATTTTCTCCCTTACTAACAATACAATGGAAGTGAAGAAGCTTGCTGCCTTTTAACGGTATGCAAAGCAGAATTGGCAGATGTCTTGCACTGGTGGGTTGCTTTTAACATAATGAATACTTACTGCCTTCCTTCATTATTGTTAAATGAAATAATGTAGGCAGGCTGACTTTCTGAAATCAGAAATAGAAAATTCTCTATAAACACAGCATACATTTAGTTCAATTTTTAAAAACTAAAACATACAGGAAGGCCAGTGCAGCTTCAAACCTCTGGATGGCTACTAAATGGCTACCATCTTTAATTCAGATCTAAGTACAGAAAAAAACATTTTGTTCCTTACACACACACACATACACATGCACCAAATCCTCCATGACACTTTACATGATTTTGTGCTCCCTCTGACTTAGGACCTGATCCTGTAAGAGAACGGCAAGGGAGGAATACTATATCCACACAGAGCTCAATGAGCAGGATCAGGGCCACATTATATTGCGACTAGCTGTTGTGCCCCAATGATTAGGATCACACCTCGATCCTTCAGTCCTGACCATAAGCCAATGGACAACAGAAATAAAATACCTGGCACTTTGTGAGTAAACAAAATGATCAGGCCTGTAATGTTTATACTGTTTCCTACTAATGGCTTTGCTGATCCAAAGTTGAAGAGAATATAATCACTTTAGTTTTCCTTTTTCATCTTACTTTGAATGTAGTTTAAGGTGGAAGAGAAGTATTAGAAAGCCAAAATGGAATCTTTTGCATAAACAATTTGGAACAATAAATATTTCCATTTTTGGTACTGA
Source organism: Trachemys scripta elegans (assembly GCF_013100865.1). Classification (NCBI taxonomy): domain Eukaryota; kingdom Metazoa; phylum Chordata; order Testudines; family Emydidae; genus Trachemys; species Trachemys scripta. The sequence goes on along the minus strand of NC_048299.1, from coordinate 36,475,545 downwards.
ATCCTGGAATCTAAGTACTTTTTACGCAGGAATAAAGAAGTTGGTTGGATCTAAGGATCAATCTTAGGAGTTAAAACATAGTCTATAGCTTTCCTTTTGCTAACTGCCTCATAATATTCACCAGCTTTTCCTCATTTTGGTTTTGGGGAGGAAGCTGGAATGAGGTGGGTAGGATTTTTGTTTGTTTAGTTTTTGCTTTGGTGCCAGCTATGAGGAAAAAAATAAACTCAATAGCAGTCAATGATGTTTGTCTTTCATTAATCAGTCAGTGAACATATAACCCACGTTTGGACAACCAAGTGATGTCACAACTAAAGCCAGTGTTTTGGAAGGAACTCAAGCAATAGGCCATTGAACTGTAATGTATCATAAAATCAGAGCTCTTCTCAACTTTTCTACACAGGTGCAGGACTCCTTTGCAGCAGGGGTGGGTACATGTTGGTTTTATCACCAAAGCAGGCATTAAGCAAGTCACTTGTGGTAAGAATGAAGGCTCTTTGAGCTCTGGTCAAGTGAAAAATTCTCTAAGCTTCATGAGGCCACATAGTACATGGCCCTAAGACTGGCTATTTTCAGCAGGATAGTTAAGGATAAAGGATGTAATGGAAATTGTTTGTACAGCGCTTTGAAGATGGACATTGCTATCTAAATGTTAAGTATTATTTATACAGTGTTGCTGTAGCCATGTCAGTTCCAGGATATTAGAGAGACCAGATGGGTGAGGTAATATCTTTCACTGGACCAGCTTCTGTTTGTGAGACACACAAAACTTTTGAGCTTGAAGAAGAGCTCTGTGTAAGCTCAAAAGCTTGTCTCCCTCACCAACGGAAGTTGATCCAGTGAAACATATTACTTCACCCACCTGGTCTCTCAAGTATTATTTAAGGGAAACAGAAGAGGTGGCAATTTGGCTCTGCACGCTGAACAGTGCCAGTGGGAAATATGCTGTGAAAAAAACCACAGATTTGCCAGGAATCAAGGCACAATCAAAACTGATGGATTGGGAAGCAAGCAAAACTGACAGGAGCTAAGGGCACAGTCATGAAGGAGAGCCAATGTAAGACCCAGGAATGAGTGTGGTAGTGTGGGCAAGTGAGAGTTGGGAACTTTCACTGTCAAGAGACAGACTTTTTGTTTCTTATAAGGCTGCTGGGCAGTAGGATTTTTACCAGCATGTTATCTCCTGTTACTTAAAAGGCTGTATTATCCAGTCATCATTTTTATTGGGATGTTAAATGCTCTATGTTAAACAGCTTTAAAAATTATTAGAATGTGTTACTAAATTGAAAGTATTAGCCTCTTGTGACTTCAAAGTGACATAAGAAAAGAATCCATGTTATGGTTACATTTAAATGAGAATCTAAGAAAAAGACATTTCTCCTTTATAGCTAATGGATGGAAACCTTTACAGAATTGGCAGCACCGGGCTTCCACATATGTCTTTTGTTCTTACAAAGTATTATTATAAGCCGTACTGTTTGGATATGTGTCAGATTGTGATTCTTACATCAGATTGTTATATTAGTGATAAAATAATGAACATGTGGTCTTAAAAGTTTCTTCTGAGTATTTTGTTTCAAAAGGATTAAGTTTTGAGTAAATCAGAATAAAGCTCAAAGGACTAGGGACAAAAATTAGTTAACATACTCAATGTAATTTGCTGGAAGCATTCCTGTTTTCCCAGTTCTCTGAACAGTACCATACATCCAGCCATCATCAATTGGTTGCACATTGATGATATAGTCCCCATCCCTGAAGGAAACTTCATCTTCATCTTGAGCACTGTAATCATACATAGCTCTGTATGTTCTCTGTTGAAGGAAAAGAAACAGGGCCATGAAGAACCTACCACTGACAGACATTGCTTCTCTGTCTCATACATATACACAGACATCTTTAGTAAGCTCAAATATAGAATTCAAACCCACATGCAGAGATAATGCAGTCTATGCTATCATAGAGGTATGTGCTGAATATAACTGGGTGGACTATTTGTCCCAAATAATTTATTCAACAAATTCAGTCATGAAACTGATTTTTATGAACATATGCCTTACGTACACCATGCAAACACATTTCACTCTGGAAATATTCACCACTACTGATGCCTTATGTATTCCCTACCCATAGTTAATTATCCATGCTGCATGACTGGCCATCTAAACCACATGGTACTGTTTCTGTCCCTGCTTGGATGATTCCAAACAGGCTGTGTCTTCACTAAGAGAAAAGAGGTGTTCTTAACTCAAGTTAGCTAACTCAACCTGCCACCTCACATGAACACTACAAACTGCTTCACCTTTACTACGATTCCACCTCAAGTTAGCTAACATGAGTTAAGAACACACCTTTTTGTTCCTAGTGAAGACAAGGCCTGCAAACATGTCAGAATGACTGGGTAAATATATGTGGTGGGAACCAGAACTGGACACAGTATTCCAGCAGTGGTCAAACCAGTGTCAAATACAGAATTAAAATAACCTTCCTATTCCTACTCGAGATTCCCTGGTTTATGCATGCAAAGATCATATTGGCTCTTTTGGCCACAGCATCACAATGGGAGCTCATGTTCAGCTGATTATCCACCATGACCCCCAAATCATGTTCAGTTTCACTACTTCCCAGGATAGAGTCCTCCTTTCCTTTAAATATGGCCTACATGTTTTGGTCCTAGATGTGAACATTTACATTTAGCTATATTAAAACGCATCTTGTTTGCTTGCATCCACTTTACCGAGCGATCCAGATCAATCGGAATCAGTGACCTGTCCTCTTCCTTATTTCCCACTCCCCACATTTTTGTTTCAGCTGCAGACTTTATCTATGATGATTTTATGTTTTTTTTTCCCCAGATTATTGATAAAAATGTTAAATAGACACAGGGCGAAAGAACGGATCTTTGAGGGACCCCATTGGAAACAGACTTGCTCAATGACAGTTCCCTGTTTACAGTTACATTTTGATACCAATCAATTAGCTGGCTTTTAATCCATTTAACGTGTGCCATGAGCAGCGACCTCATAAAGGAATCAATCATCTGACATGCATTTCAATTCTTTGTCATGTGATTCCTTTTAACCAGCTTGATAGCATCACAGTGCTGCAAAGTTGTAAAGACAAGCTGGTAACGCCACATTTTAAAAACAATTATTAGGGCCGCTAATGCTGCTGAGAAACCCAAATTTATGGCTTTAAGACCTAATTAGGTGGTAAATGGCTGTCAGAAAAAAAATTCTGTAGTAATCCAGTTGGCATTTATCTAATTATCGCTTCATAGTGTAGTTTAAATGACTCAAATAAGGGATTTAAAAAATGCATTTAAGTGAATTATTCCTCTAATCAAGAGTACGTTAAACAGGTACTGAAAGCACAGTAGGGCATAAGAAAGGGGTTGCGTGCGGGGATGGGGGGGGTTGTTAAGTGAGTCAAACTTGACTCCTTTATCTGGTATCCCATCAAAGGCATGAATCTGTAGTCACTGTATACACAAAACACCCACTGATAGCAATGAGAGTTATCTGCATACAAGGGTTGAAGCACAGTTGTAATATTCCCAGTGTACCAGTTTGTCTGCTTGGCAGGCAGGCAGGCTGCCCAGCTCCCTGGTTAGTTGGCTGCTCGGTTGTCTTGCTGGACACTGAGGTTTGAAAATACCAAAATGTTTCTGCTGGGGGGAACGTTTTGGTGCTTCTGAAACAACATATAGCTGAATTTTAGTTCTGTGAAAATGTCTGAGTTTTTACCATTTTGTCCTGATTTAGGATGAAAACATTTCAGAAAACTCAATTATTTTCAAGGAACTAAAATTCCATTTTCTGGCCAGCTCTAATCTTTGTTAATGATTCAACATCCTGCAACTTCAATTAAAGTGGGAGAGCTAACAAATATACATCTTCCGAAACATCCTGTAGCTTTGCCAGCAAAGAAAAGGGAAAACCAGAAGTTACATTTCTGATAGTCTTAAGTTAAAAACAATGGAGTTCTGAGCTATTTGGCCTCTAGTCACTACCACAATAAGAAATGTTAAAATGTTAGTAATTTTAAAAAAATCTTAAGAAAAGAAATCAAAGAAGCAAACAAATATGCACAAGCCCAATTTTCAGAAATCTTTTGTAAGTCCTCATTGACATCCAATACCATAGCTAGCTATACCAACTAAAGAACAAGGTTCACCTGCAAAAAGCACAAAGATGGCCTTGTTAGAACTATACATTCCCTCCAGCTTTAAATTTCTGTGTGTCTATTTGGTCAGACAGATTAAAATCAACAGCAAATGGAAACCTCATTACTTAGTTCATTGTGTGAAAAAGTGCTACCTCAACATTTTCTGCTTTCTAGAGTATATGAATAATGTAGATAATTTCATTGTTCTTTGGAGCACATATCTAAATTCACATCATTCAGTTTCTGAGATAAAAATCTCTTGTTACTTCTCTGCATCACCTAATCCTATGCATATTTTACCTGCAGTTAGGAACATGTGAAAAAGCCAAAAAAGTAGTTCTTTAATTTGAAAATAAGTACAATATGAAGGAATCCAGAAGAATGATTATTTCCCAAGGTTCCCAATTCTGGATTGCAAAGGTTACCAGCGGATTTATATTTACAAGACATTTACCAGTAGCTAAAGAGGGGTGCACTGAAAGGAATGATTCTTTCAATTAAATACTCACCAAGCTTGCTGAATGTGGCTGTGAATGCATGGACCTCATAGATGACATACTGGTCTGGTGCATGTATCCATACCCTTGGGACTGGCTTTGTTGATATGCCCCAGGAAGCACAGGGGCTGCACATTAAAGAAATACAGAAGCATTACTACAAGAGTTAAAACAATATCCTTGTTGAGTGTGTGTGCAACTTCTCTTAGCAGTTGGTAGCAGTTGTAGATTGCTCTCCCGATTAGAAACCTGCAGCATAAATAGGGATTCATGTTCCCAAAGGTAGGTAACTCTAAATCAGTAGAGAAGAGTTTTAAGTGACAAAACAAGCCTTGTGTAGGTTGAATTCTACATAAACCTAACACAATCAGCAAAGAAATATTCATTAGCATCATGACTAACTGGAAGCACAACAGTGAGTAGGAAGGCTTGAAAGACCTCTAGAAACATGACCACACATGTGCACCAAAAACTAGGGACATCACTAAGGCCAGATCATTAAACACAGCTACATCGCCCGGAGTGTGAAAAGCACACACCCCTGAATTACACATTTAAGCCAACCTGACCCCTGTATAGACAGCACTAGGTTGACAGAAGAATTCTTCCATGGACCCAAGCTACCACCTCTCAGGGAGGAGGATTTACTACAGTGATGGGGAAACCGCTCTATCACTGCAGTGACTGTCTCCACTGAAGAGCTCCAGCAATGCAGCTGCAGCAGTGTCTCCATAGTGTATAAGTGTAGACACAGAACTCAAAATTTTGATGCTACATTGAGATACTAGATGATCATAATGGTCCCTTCTGACCTTAAAGTCTATGAGATACTAGAGAAAAATGATACCCTGGGGCACATGACAGTTTGATTTTTGTTAATGAAAAAAAGACAAACCTAAAACTAAGTACTGAAACAAAGTTGAAATATTTTAGTAACACTGCTTAACCAATTTATTCCTAATTATAGTATATTTACTTTCTTTTATAGGCTAAAGACCTAGAAAGGCCTATTTCATCTAGTTTATGTGACCATTTAGCAGTGGGTACTGAGCTGGGTTCCCTTAGTTTACACTGACTTCATTAACACCGTGGCCAAGCATAGAGATTAATTAAAACCTGGCAATTTCTTTCTGTCCCTTTCCTTTGTCCTCCTCTGTCCAACATTGCTCTTCCCTCCCACAGAGACAGACATTTTTTTGGTAGTATGATTTTACCAACCATAGATGACAACACTATACTGTGGTTTATTGAGGAAAAGCTGCTGAAAGATCAAATAAAAACCGCATGGACCCTTGTGATGATTTGGGAATGTCTGTACAATTTATGAATTGTGATGTGAACTCAATCTGTATCAGGCCAAAAACTCAATCTTGTACATGCAGCTTTTTGCCTTCTCTGTTTCCTGTTTGCCTCCATGTTGGGTTGAAGTACCCACACAGAGAGATACAGGGCTAACACTACTTGACGGAGTACTCAGCTACAGGAAATCTATTCACTCTAGACGAAAGACTGGTCACTACCCAGAAGAACTGGTTTAGCGGGGGGGGGGAGATCACCTTGGCAACAAAGGCGTTTGTGCTTATGTGGGGAAGCTGAAAGTGGCATCATCTGACACAGAGGAATGAAAGTTTCAAAGGGGCTGAAGCTGTTCTGTTCAGGGGCCATTTTCCTCTAGTCCAGGAGAAAGAAGTAATGCAACATTAGCCATGCACTGAAGCCTGACCCAGCCCAAAGAATGTCCCAGAGTGGTGAGGAAACTGAGGTAGAAATATGCATGATGTAATGTTTATTGGTTTATATCTTCTGTACTCTCCTGTGCCTTATATGATTAAGTATAAAATAACAAATGTGTTAGACACTGAACAAAGTCTGTGTGTGAGATACGCTTCACAACTGCTGCATGCCCCTAAGAAAGTTAAACTGTAAACCAGAAGTGGAGTCCTGGGAGAGGGTGTGTTTAAATACACAGGAGGCTGAAGTACCTCGACAGTGGGGTTTACCTTTCAGATGAGAATACCAGACAGAAGGTCTGTGCCCCAAGAGTGTGCCTAGGGACCCCAAGATTGAGCAGTGGCTGGATTCTGTTCAGGCTCCAAGGGCTTAAAGCACCTGGGAATCCAGAGCAGCAAAGCCTGGATTTGCCTCACAGCAGTCCTCGAGAGTGGCTGGAAGGGGGTGCTCGCTAAGTTCTGTGACAAACCTCTACCCTTACTCCTTGCTAGAAGGAGATTCCTAATAATTTAAATCAATACAGTCTCTGTTCCAACATCCTGCTTTGACACCAGACTGACAGAATCTGAAAAACAAGTGTCTCTGGGCATCTGTGAAACCCAAGTGTAGCTGAGGTGGCCATTCAGTACCTTCTCAACAAGCCTTCATTTTTGGGGAAGGTGGCCAGTCCTGACAATAACTAGTAAGGTGGTTAATATCCAAATTTGAAGGTTTAATCATTTCCTGTCTAGCCATGGCTTGCAAGCCTCACCAATATTGGGCCTAACGTCTCTCTGCTGGTTTTATCCAGCTATTGCGAACCTTAGTTCATCTCTCAAATGGTTAATTGGTATTCTCCAAGCACAACTGAAACTTCACTAAGCAAAACTGCAAAAAATAAAGATGGTGCATTTCTTTTGACACTTTTTCCACAAAATTATCAAGCCCGCTTGAATTCTATCAACTTATCAATGATGCAAATGGTCATTTTCCTTCAGGGACATGTGACTGAGCTGAAGCAGGCTAGATGATTCACATTGCTCTCAACTTGGAACGATTCACCTGGTTGGGATTTTGAGAGATTTGCCCCCTTGGCTTTGAAAGAAGTGAAGAACATCCCCCCCACCCTTGGAGCAACCTTCCATCCCAGTCCTCAAGGTGGGTGCAAAATTGATACAGAACAGGAGGACTGCAAAAATAATTTATGGAGGGGCTCAAGAGGTGCAGAATTAATTGATGAGGGGTTGCACAATTAATTGATTGGCAGTTATGGTTTTGGGGAGGAGCTGGAAGATGGCACACCATCAGGCAGTGCTTTAATGCAAGATATTGGCAAGTGCGCAATAATATTCTGGCCTTTTTACCTCTGAAGGAACCAGGATGTATAGAAGGGTGTGAAATGAACTATGGGGAAAGGTTTGCTGAATTGTGCTTGAATGGAAGTTCAGTTTGTGCTTTGTGAGAAGATTCATTTTCATTTTACCCAATCTGCTTCCCTATCCTTAATTCTGAGATTGGTGGTTTGAGCAAATAGAGTTTTCCTGTAACTGAAAATTTTATTATAAGTAATATATTAAAATAAACTACATATATGATTAAAATATTGAGTGCTCATTATCCAGTCATCATATGCATTATGTTATACTTTTTAAAGATAGTGAATTACTATATTCTTAATTAAGGTATTTATGATTTGGGACACCTATTTCAAACCACTACAAATGCACAGATTGTGTTGTGAGGTGAGAGAGTAAAGTTGAAGCCATATGTTGATTTAGTCAGAGAAGTTCCTATAACATGAAGCAACTCGTGGACAGTAATATGCAGTACTGGAATATAATGAATAATGCATGTTTTAGATGTGGCAACTTCATTCTAGTGATGTATGAGTGCACAGATACTTTAAAGCAGTTTAATCATCAGAAAATTATTGCTCATTAATGTGTTCACAAGGTGATCATGATATTAAGTTAATGGTTCTAAGCAGTTCATCAGATAATTTATGTTTCAATGTTGTCACATACTACTTCTAAATGACCAGACATGGCCTTTCCTGAGAAAATGGATAGAAGTGCAATTTAGTCAAAAGTTACTGTGAGCACGGTTCGGTGAACATATTTTGCCTAATTTCAAACTCATTTGAACACTATGGGCCAAATTTACCACAACTGGAAATGAGAGCAACTCCACTGAAACCAATGGTGTGTTCTGCTTGTGCCAGTGTTAAATGTGGCTATGTGTGTTCAAAATTAAGAGCAGAATTCAATCTTTTTGAGTTCACAGAGTATTGGGAATGAGCATATGGTCAGTTCTTATCTGTTACTGAGCTCGGCTCCTGCTCCAGCACTCACACTCCCTCCTCTCTGCTATGCAGGGACAAAAGAGAGAAGGAGCCCTCTATTCCTGCCAGGAGAGGCAGATACACACCAACCCCTTTACGCAGCTCCTGTCAAGAAAAGACACCCTAACAACCCCTGCTTTCATCCCAATGGAAAGTGGAGTGATGTTGCTAGTGGAAACCCTTCCCTTATGACTTCTACTCCCTGATAGGGCCTAAGTCCCTCAACAATCATCACTCCTCTCTCATTGTCTGTGTTCAGAGTTTCTTCCAAATCCAGAAAGGCTCTTCTGAGAATGGGTGGCCCACACACTCAGAACCAATATGCCAACCACCAAGCAGTAGGACTGTGGAAATATGCTTTCTTGCCCTGGTGTCCAGTTTCTGTCCAGGTGAAAGAAGTCAAACAAACTGCAACAGAGAATCTACTTGCTAATGTTATCTGGCTGTAATACAAATTTCCAGAAATTACTCAGGCTACATAGACTCATAGAAAATTAGTGTTGGAAGAGACCTCAGCAGGTCATCTAGTCCAACCCCCTGCTCAAAGCAGGATCAACCCCAACTAAATCATCCCCAGTGCTACAGTGGTGCAGCTGCACCACTGTAGCGCTTCTGATGAAGACCTCTATGCCGACGCGAGAGAGCTTTCTCGTCGGCTTAGTTACTCCACCTCGCACAACAGACGGTAGCTATGTCAGTGGGAGAAGCTCTTGTTTGAAAATTTAATAAGTGGGTGATGGAGGCTGGCATCATGGCCTGATTGGAGGTGGGAGTCAATAACTTGATAGTGAATGAGGTGTTAGGTATGGTGAGGACAGGCATTGAAAGTCCTTGTAAATTAATCCGAGTAGCTTCTGTCTGATGCAACAGAAAAGGGGGAGCCAGTGGAGGCAGGCAAAGAGTGGGGCAATGTGATCAAAACAATGGGCTAGGAATATTATCTTAGCAGCAGCATGCTGAATAGATACAAGTAGGGCAAAACTGTATTTGTCAGGAGGATGTTGCAGTAATTGAGACACAGGTAATGAGAGCTTGGAGAAGCATTCTACCTGCAAGGATGGGTAGGAAAGCCCCATATCTTAGAGAAGTTATGCTGAAAGAATCAGCAAGATTTAGACATAGCCTGGCTGTAATGATCTAGAGAGAGGTTCGAATCGAAGATGATTCCAGGCTATAGGCCTGAGCTACAGACAGGATGATGATATGAGGATTACTGGGGCAGGGAAAGAGATTAGAAGCTCAGTTTTAGCCATATTGCGTTTGAGATGATGGCTACATATCCATGAGGAAATGTCAGAGAAACAGGCTAAGCCTTTAGTTTGGACAGAAGGAGACAGGGTCTAGAGTAAAGAGATAGATCTATGAGTCATCAGTATAGAGGTAGTAATTGAATTTGTGTTTGCTGATGAGGTTACCCAAAGATAAGGTGTAGAGGGAAAAGAGAAGGGGACCCAGGACAGAGCCCTGTGGGACCCACGCAGAAAGCTGAAATGGGAGTGGGGGTGGGGTGGAGTTGAAGAAGATCCTCCAAAGGAAATTCTGAAGTGGTGAAAAGAGAAGTAGGAGGAGAACCAGGAGATGACAGAGTCACAGAAGTGAAGTAGAGTAGGCCAAGAAATGATTTTCCTGCACAGTGAAAAGTTTTGAGATTGCAAAAAAATATTCCCATCCCAAATCAGGACAAAAAGTGAAAAATCTTAAATTTTTTCACAGACTGAAAATCTGGAGAAAAAATGTTTCAGGTAAATAAATGTTTTGTTTAGATAATTTCAAAATGTTTCATTTTTATTTGATCAGTTTTATTTTTTTTAACTATAATTAGCTTGAATTTATAAACAAAAAGTATTTTCAAACCAGAAAAAAACCACTTTTTCCCCCCCATTTCCTAAAGTCATCATGACAAATTTGGATATTTTTCACTACCCTAAATTATAAAAATATACAAAATAAACTGTGCATGCATCAAATGTATTCACAGAAAAATCATCAAAAAGTTTGGCTATGGAATGAACTTTCAACAGGAATAGTAATTTTATAGCATTTAAAATAATTAATAAAAGCAACCTGAAGCAAATACTCACCAGCAACTACACACCACACAACAGAAACACTAACCCAGGAACCAATCCCTGCAACAAACCCCATTGCCAACTCTGTCCGCATATCTATTCAAGGGACACCATCATAGGACCTAACCACATCAGCCACACCATCAGGGGCTCCTGCACCTGTACATCTACCAATGTGATATATGCCATCATGTGCCAGCAATGCCCCTCTGCCATGTACATTGGCCAAACCAGACAGTCTCTATGTAAAAGAATAAATGGACACAAATCAGACATCAAGAATTATAACATTCAAAAACCAGTAGGAGAGCACTTCAATCTCCCTGGACACTCAATAACAGACTTGAAAGTGGCCATTCTTCAACAACAAAACTTCAAAAACAGACTTCAACGAGAAACTGCAGAACTGGAATTAATTTGCAAACTTGACACCATCAAATTAGGCCTGAATAAAGACTGGGAGTGGCTGGGTCACTACAAAAAATAATTTCCCCTGTGTTGATACTCACACCTTCTTGTCAACTGTTAAGAATGGGTCACATCTACCCTAACTGAATTGGCTTCGTTAGCACTGACCGCCCACTTGGTAAGTCAACTCTCATCTTTTCATGTGCTGTATATTTATACCTGCCTACTTTTTTTCATGCATCTGATGAAGTGGATGATAGCCCACGAAAGCTTATGCCCGAATAAGTTTAAGTCAAGTCTCTAAGGTGCCACAAGGACTCCTCATTGTTTTTGCAGATACAGACTAACACGGCTACCCCTCTGAAAAATAATTAATGTTGATTGTTCACAGTACTAAAAAAACAAGTGATGTCTGGAGTTAAACAGCTGTCAAAGCTTTTAAACGTCATAATGAATAAAATGAAGTAATTTCTAGGTAAATTTTATTAAGGTCATAAATGAATATTAATTCTGTTCTGTACAGTTATTTTTATAACAGTGTACTCTGACACAAGCAAACAAGAATGCAGTTCAAAAAGCAAGTTTGTCACTTATGTAAATTGAGTGAAATTACTGTGGAAAGTTCATGATCCTGCAGTTCTTATTCAAGCAACAATTCCACTGAAATAAATTAGACTTTCACCTAAGTAGGAATTGCAGGAAGATGCCCCACCTGGTTATTTTTAACATTTGGAAGAAAACAAATGTATTTTGAGAGCAGGAAAAAAACATCTGGTGTATTTATGCCATATGGAAAATTATTGCCATATTTATTATTTTGCAACTTCTGTTTCCATTTTCAGGGACTATCTATGTGAGGAGGAAATGAGCTGATAATACGGTCATAGGGATTTCTCTGTCTCAGCAAAGAAATACAAGAGAGTGGCCGTCACTGACGTGTGTGAGGTACAATGGGACACAAAAATTCCTGTCATTTGCCCTGCAGAACTGCCACTTTCAGCAAAAAACTGTAATCTTGTGTCACAAAAGGTATACGTTTTTAAAAAGTGACACAATTATATCTTTTGATTTTTAAATATAGCCAATAATATAGTATAATCACAGAAAGCTGTGTTGTACAGACACTAATTATATGATAAATATTCTGTCATAAATCCAGTAACAGATGGAGTGAGAATTTAGGAAGTGCAGGCAAGGCAGTGTGGAGTAATTTGGTTGGTGAAAGGGCTGGATAATTCCGAAGTGTAGGTGAATAATAAGATAATTGCATAGGCCCCAATTGTCCCCCCTAGATCTGCCCACAGATTTCCCCACTTCTGTGGGGAAGGATGGCTTATCCACTCCATGGGACTGTTTCTACACCCCCTTCCTTGGAGTCCTTTGTGGCCTCTGTGAGGTCTGGAGCTCTGCACTGGAGTCTACGTGGCCCAGAGGTAGGGGAAGGAAAATACAAATAAATAGTTTTCTTTCTAGCCCCATGGACATTTATTGGAAAATAAAAGTAATATGGCCCCAACCTGTATTATCTTTTCTGTGGAACCCTCCTACCTGGGGTCCAGGAAGGTGCTGCAGCCAGGGGAAATCCCTGCTATCAATAGAGCCATGTAGCTGGACAGTGAGCAGGGGCTGATGGCCAGAGTCTGGGCAGAGGTTCAGGATCTCTGTATGGACTGCTCAAGGGAGGGGGGCAGACCTTTGCCATTGGGAACCCAAAATCTGCCACCCTCTGCCATAACAGGAGAATGCAAGGGGGATCTTCAGAAGGAGATCCCTGTGGAGATTTCCCCCCTCAACACTCCCTTCACGGGGAGGCACAGGAATGGAGTGAGGTTGGGCCATGGGTCAGAAGCCTCCTCATCAGTTACCCTGTAACTTACATCCAAACCATTTTGTAAGACAGTTTTAGAGTATTATATATATCTAATTTACAACGCCACTAACCTGGGAGATGTCCAGTGCAGTTTGGAGACAGAGAGAAGCACCATCACCACCAACCAATTATATAGAGTTAGGGTGACCAGATGTCCCGATTTTATAGGGACAGTCCCGATTTTTGGGTCTTTTTCTTATATAGGGTCCTATTACCTCTCACCCCTGTCCCGATTTTTCACACTTGCTGTCTGGTCACCCTATATACGGTCCCTATTTCTGGGTATTACTGAGTGCTAAGGGAGGGGCCAAGAGCTAGTGAGGTGCTCCCCTATTGGTCTTCAGGGAGCATATTGTCACCCACACTGGCCCTGCTCCAGCAAAGCTCAAAGGACACTGCTTCAGGAAATTGCAACCCTCAATTTCATTTATAATGCTGACTTACAGGTTTTCTGTTTATTGGAGCATGGTTATGTAGGTTCAACTGTACAGGATAAACCTGGTAGATGTCCGGATTCCCTGAGAGCCAGTTAGAACACTGGCCTTCTTATTTTAATACCTGGGGGTACAACATGACCAATAGCATATACATTATGAAATATAGACAGATACTGCATCTCAGGATATTCAAGTAGTCAGAATGTTTTGAATAGTCACCATCCTATAAAATACAAACAGAGGTTATTTGTAATGTTCACATCTATTGAAACTGTGAACCTAAGGCTATATCTACACTACAAACTAGGGGTGTGATTCCCCTGCCTGCATACACAGACTCGTGCTAGTTTTCATCAAACTCGTGCGAGTATAAATAGCAGTGTAGCCATAGTAGTGGCAGTGGAAGCAAAGCTTAGTCATGTCAAGTATGTGTCTACCAGTTTCAGGCTCATGGTTCAGACATAGCCTCAATGTTTTCTGTGGCATTAACTAAAACAGTGACAATCTGTAGGTGAAGACAAGTCACTGATCAAGGTTATATTAGCAGCATCAAACTAGTATAACCAGTTGTTACAATGACAAGTTAAAAATTGTATGAGGTCATATTTGACATTTAGAATTTGATGAACATTTATAACAACTCATTTGAGCTGAAAGTAACAAATTGTTTTACTGCTCTCACATCCCTTTGGCCAGTTGAGACCTACAACTCCTGTAAAAATAGTACCATTTGGACTATTCTGCTTGTAAACCTAAAAATGGAGTTTATTGTCCCCCGTTTTAATCCTTAAAATATAGTTTGCAGGTTATTGTGAGCATTAAATATTGCAGAACAGCTAAACCAATGGCAATGAAGAAATAGCAATATTTTGAATGGCCAGTCATTAAAAGCTTTATGTCCTTGATGCACTTGTTTTACTCACAAAAGTAGAGTTTTGATATATTAAGGACATTAATTCAATCTATGATCAAAAAACTGAATAATTGGGGAAAGTAGACATATCTCTGAAGCACAATTTACACCAGATACTGATTTTTGTTTAGGCAATTCTGTTAATCAATCTGGTGGGTATAGGATTTCTATATCTATTTTCCTGAACATATGATTAGAGTTCAACTCATAGTTACAGCCATACATATGTTTCTACTTATATGGTTTTGGTTTACCTTGGTACTGTTCTGGTAGTCTAAAGATGAGCTTCCCCAACCATTCCATATACACTAGAGCAGTAACTATTATTAATAATTATGTAAGAAATACGTAGATTTGTCCCCATTTCTTACACTGCATTTGTAATGGTTGTGTACATAAATCATACAGAGCCCTTCAATACAGCACTAGAAATGTATTGCAATAGTTTGCAGGTACGGCTGCAGGATTTGGTACCATGTCATGTCTCTCAGTGAAGTGCAAACCTTGTTACAAACTGAGTTTTTAGCTGGCATGTCACATAGGGTTCATAGCATGCCTCAGCTCAGAAAGCAGAGTGAGACGTTTCACTTCACAGTACAACACTCTTCATTTCTGAAGGCACGCAACAGCCAAAAAAGCCATTTTGTGATATGCCTTTTCCAGTGCTGAGGGCACACAACCGGTCACAAAACGCTGCAATTCCTTCTCACATTGCATACAGGTGGTTGTCATTGTATTGTGCTCTCTCACACATTTTTCTGAAACAATTAACAAAAATGAAGAGCATATTGGTAACATTAGCAATGTGTTCTAATTTGTAATTAGATTTCCTGAACAAAAGATTGTTATCCAGGTGATGGGATGAACCTGGCAAGTCTTTCTCACACAAGCAGCCCCATGATTGCTATGCAGCTATTTATTTGATTGAGTAAGGCACCTCGGTGTAAGTAAAGGTGGAAGGACCACATTGGTGAGGCATGAGAAAATGACTAACATAAGATTTAGTATTAACATGTATTGTCAGATAGCCAAAATCCTCTACAGAGTCTCAAAAATCCACATCGTGACACCTGGTAGTCTTGGAACAACTGCTTGGTAAGAGCTCACTAGCACTTCACCTTGTTGAGCCCCTCCACAATTTCTCCTATGCTTCTTACTAATCATTTGTACAGCATCACTCTCAACTAACTGGCAGAGACCCACAGAGGACAGAGCAACTGAGTCATTGCTTTGCTCCTGGAGTTGCGAAGAGGACAGTTGGATCTCCACTGGACTCATCTTCAACCCAATGTGGGGAAGGATCTCCTTATTCTGCAAAAGCCAGGAGATGTGGGGAGAGGCCCAGGAGAGAACAATGGGCAAAGAGAATCAAAGTAGTAAATATTTAGGAAATGCAAAATTAAGGGTTTTCCTAGGAATGTTAACTCATCCACATTGAGCACACAGTGTATGGAACATTTTCAGCTGTTAATTACACTGTTAAATGCACACCTGATTTCAATGGCATCAACAGATTCTCTACATATCTGAGAGTAAACTCTAGCTTTAACTTTGAGTTCTTTCTCAAAAGATTACATGTGAAAACAAGGGTTTACTGATGCCTCAGTGTTTTCCAATGGAAGAGAATGAAATCTAGTCCTCAATTTGGACTAATACTTTGTCCTGTAAATCAAACAAACACATTCATAGTACAGTGGGGAGGGGGTGTCACCGTATAAGAGTTTGGTAGTCTAGGCTAGGCTACATAGATTAGATAAGACTGAGTGAGCCAATGCACAAATGTTGTGCCTACTAACATTTCTTCTCAATTGGAACCATTCTGGGTGCCCCGCCTTACATAGTTCTGAATGCTAAAGTGGATTCTTTGCAGGAATTCATGATGCATATTAAATATACTTCTTTCACAGAACTTTATCTATAAGCGAGTGTACGTATTTTAAACCCAGCCTATTTGTAT
The DNA here is from genome assembly GCF_013100865.1 of Trachemys scripta elegans. Classification (NCBI taxonomy): domain Eukaryota; kingdom Metazoa; phylum Chordata; order Testudines; family Emydidae; genus Trachemys; species Trachemys scripta. The sequence continues at coordinate 36,459,179 of NC_048299.1, read as the reverse complement.
ACCATTTTACTAAGGAAATCTGAAAATGCACCTCAAATTTCATTTGCCTTTCTCCCTCAATTACAAGACTGGTATCACTTTCCTGTTCCCAGGAACCCCCTGATGCTTGCATACAGTCCACTGAGGACGTATAGAAGACTTGCTCTCACTACCTGTGATGTAGTTGTTTTTGTTTTTAAACGTTTACAGTTGTAGAAATGACTCCAGCTTTGAACACTTCCTAGGAATCAATGTGAGAGGGAAGGCTGAAGCTGACATGAAAAACCACCACTCCTTGCATTTAAAGATAGAGTCTTCAAATTGGTAAGAACTAAGTCATGGTCCCTAAATAAGCACTCATTTCCTTTGTGGAGAAATTTAAAACAGGGTATTCTGTGAGAGTAAACCTTTTTAAAGAGAAATGCACTGGTCCGGTCAAAAATCAGTTTGTCAAAGAGAATCCATTCTCATTGCAGGGGTCCCCAATTTTGCAAGCAGGTAAACCTTCATCTCATGTTTAATGCAAACACAATGTATACATTGAATAAATTGTGGTACCAACTAATATAGAACAGATAATTATCTATCTCTGTGCATTTTACCCACAAAGATTTTAGTTTACTACTTCAGTCACCTAAAAAAAGTCGACAAATTTAAGTCAGATGTACTGATTATTTTGATTTCTTTCTACTATTCACACTATATTAGGCACTTTAAAAAAACAGAAAAATCTTATGAGTACTGACATGGAAAGAAAGGAAAACTTTAATGTGGTTATCTTTGCCAGAAAAGAGACATTCTTCTCACATCTAGTTTTCAGGCTGGCAAAGTTGGTATGGGGCTTGAATTTACAAGAAATAAAATTAAAAGCATTCTCTATAGTCTGAAAGAAAAATAATTCAGAAACAAGTGAAAGATGATGCTGGAAAAGAGAAGTGTATATATGACTCAAAAGGAGAGAGAGTAAACAAACTATGCTCTTTTGTGGTGTCCAATCTTAAGTGTCTCTGTGGTGGGAAGCCTGCTGATGCACTGGAATGTGGCTAGGCGATCCCTAAAAGTCTATTGTTCTTTCCATACAGTTAGGTGGCTCTGCCTTCAGAGCTAGGCGCCTGGCCAACAGCCACCACTCTCTGGCAGCCCAGCTCTGAAGGCAGTGCTGCAATCAGCAGTGGCGCAGAAGTAAGGGTAGCAATACCGCTACCACCCTACAATAACCTTATGACCCCCACACAATTCCTTTTTGGGTCAGGACCCCTACAATTACAACATCGTGAAATTTCAGATTTAAATTGCTGAAATCATGAAATTTACAATTTTTAAAATCCTCTGACCATGAAATTGATCAAAATGGACAGTGAATTTGATGTCAGGATGTCTTTTTCACGTGGGATATGTTGAAGTGCTCTACAGTTCACTCCCTGTAGTCCAGACTTTGGCACTGTGTTAGGATAAAGTAAGAAAGGTGATAAAATAACATGAAAATACACATCTTGTGTTATTCTGTGTGTGGGTCTGTGTAAAATGATTCTCGAAAACATTTTAGTAATAATTAGTGATAGTTGACACGAGGACCCTTTTTGTTCAGGGGGTAAGGCACTGGCCAGGTTTTCTGCATCTTGAAGGTGAAAACTCTAACTCAGACTCCCTTCCTAGCCCTCTTCCTGCTTGCTGGAGCCACATAAGAAGGTTACTACAACCCTAATGTTCGCAGTCTACATGGCACAAAAAGTGGGGAGAGGGACAGACAGAACAGGGAGCAGCTCCCCAAATCCTGCCATAAGTGAGATCCTCTCTCCTCCATTTCTCTAGGCTCAACTGTCTCCTGATTAGGCTAACCCAGTGTGTAACAGCATACCTGGCCTTCTGGGGCTTCCATGATCGAAGAGGCAGTGACTTTTTTAGTCTGAGGAAGGTTTTGTGTGTGCATCATCTTGGCTGCATATGCACAAGCATCTCTGAGTGGGTCTAGGGGTTTCTTTCTGCAAAACTAATGTTTTAAATATCAACTTCAGGGCTGATGTAGTGGGAAGCACCTAGCATGAAGTGGTATATAATGAAATTTTGTTGGCAGTGAGATATAGTAGAATGAGAGGCCCACACTTGTTCAAAGCATTGCAGTATTCAAACTACAGTTCTAATGATAGTGATCATTGGCCTATTATGAAATGGAAGAAAAGGAGCTCACTATAAATGTATTTGACTATTATATGAAATAGCTCAGCAGTATAAATGAAAATGTGCTGTCTTTCAGGACAGACTATTTTATGTAGACATGCCCCAGGGATTGTTCTTTGTCTCAGCTCAAAGAAGGTGGCTGATAAGTACTAAAGCTAAGGAAATCTTTCTTTCCCACAGTAAAAACAGCCATTTTTTGTATTTTCTTATTTGTATTTGAGACTGTAAATCTGAGTGGGTTTTGGATTCTGTCTGAATATCCAAAAACACGGGTCTAAGAAGCACTAGAACTGGCCATGGCAAATGGGCTAAGTTTTCTGGCACAACTGTAGTTGAGCAGCTGTCTGTGATTAAACTAGCCTCACACATCCGCTCTCAATGCTATATGTCCCTGCCAGCCTGCAATGCACTCCCATCTTAGTGGAGTGGAGGATAGATATCTCCTGGAATCCTGCAGAAGGTGGGCAGGAAGGGAGAGCTGCAGGCTAAGGTGCTCTGGAGTGTCATCTGCACCCAAAACACATGTTGAGATCATGTCTGGAAGGGGATGGAGAGCAGTACAGGAGGAGAGATGTGTCTGCCTTGCTTTGTGCCCTGAGACGCATTATTCTGCAGTTGCTGCCCCTCCCCGCCCCATCATGGAGGTCTAGTTTAAGTTGTTTCCAAGATGCTGAGTGATCGCCAACATTGGAATAAACATGAGTGAGAGTCCCCGGAGGTGGCTGGTGGACCCTGATAACATTTCCCCTTCTGCATCCAGGCTAAGTCTTTGCAAAGTGAGGTACACATCATGTGTACCTTCATTCCCCTTTGCAGTGGGAAGATGAGAGGATTTGGAGTTGGCTGAATCGCAGGGGTTAGGTTGAAAGGCTCAACCCTGAATATTGGCATGAGGACATTTAACACAGCATTGGACCTATGTAAATGTTTTTCCTATTAAAATTAAAAGGTAATAAATGTGTGCCTCCTGCTTAGAATTCATTTCAGTATTAGTGTTTCATTCACCTGTGAGACCTGGCCTAAGCCTTTTTGGGTCACCAGCTGTCTTTGCTTTTTCTTAGACAAAGATCTCTGTCTGTAAAGATCTTAAGACAACATAAAGCTGAATTAGAAAAAACTAAAACATCAACCTACCTATTTTTTCCAATATGTAACAATACTAGGTCCAACCATCTTATGCAAATGACAGAAGGGATTTGACACCCACTTTATTGCCTTCCTCCTACTCACAAATTAAAAGAAAACTTAAAATAAGAAAGGCTGCAGACATTTGGAGAAAACTGTGTTGGCGGAGGGGATGTACAGTATGCATGAGCATGACAATGAAAACCTGAAAGATAGAGAGGAAGTAAAAAGGATGAATGAATGTAAGGATAACAATAGGAAGAAACCAACCAGGAAGAGTTTAACAACAATAACAAAAAGACACTATATTGGAACAAAATACAGTAACATAAGAATGGCCATACTGGTTCAGACCAATAGTCCATTGAGCCCAGTATCCTGTCTTCCAACAGTGACCAGTGCCAGATGCTTCAGAGGAAATGAATGGAACAGGGCAAATATCAAGTGATCAATCCCCTATTGTCGAGTTCCAGCTTCTGGCACTCAGAGGCTTAGGGGCACCCAGAGCTTGGGGTTACCCTGACCATCTCGGCTAATAGACACTGATGGACCTATCTGCCATGAACTTGTCTAATTCTTTTTTGAACCCAGTTATACTTTTGGCCTGCACAACATCCCCTGCAATGAGTTCCACAGGTTGACTGTGCCTTGTGCGATGTTTGCTTTACACATGCTGTCTATTAATTTCACTGGGTTCTTGTGTTATGCGAAGGGGTAAATAACACTTTCTTATTCTCTTTCGCCACCCCATTTTGCCATCCCCTGTTAGTAGTCTCTTTTCTAAGCTGAACAGTCCCAGTCTTTTTAATCTTTCCTCATATGGAACCTCTTCCATACCCCTAATCATTTTTGTTGCCATTCTCTGTACTTTTTCCAATTCTATTATATCTTTTTTGAGATGTGGTGACCGCAACTGCATGCAATATTAAAGGAGTGGACATACCATGGATTTATATAGTGGCATTATGATCTGAATTATATGAATCCAATACCAGATGGCAACTAAGATCATTTTAAAGAAGAACTTTCAGAATCAAAACAAAACTGGGTAAAGTTTAAAAAAAATTCTGCCCATTTAAATAAAAAAAGACAGTATATCAGAACAAAACAAGAGCTGAAATGAAAGCCCCACTGAGATACAGTAAATTGGAAGATAATTAAAATAAAAACTGAAAGAAGCAAAAGAATATTGGAAAGTGAAATGAAAACATTTCGGGATCAAAACAAGATGGAAGGAAACTTCCATAAAAGACTTGATAACTACAATAAAAGGAAGAACCTTAAGGAAAAGACTCTCTGAACTATAATGAAAACAAAATGTGAATGCCCAAACTATTGAATGAAACAAGAACTGAAAGAGAGATAGTAGCAGTGAATCATGACAATTTAACCCTTCCAGTGCTGGAGGTTTGGATTTTCTAATTTGAAACACAAGAGCAGAAGACTCTCCAATTTCAAGCTCAGTGACACAAATGGGTGATACAAAATGGAAGTGATCAAAATAATGGTAATATCACAATAGTAGCACCAACACGACCAAAATGTCTAAAACTATCTTCTGATAGCTGGCCATACTAGCACTTCATAATACTATCACATGGGCTTCTATGGTTACTTTCTGCCCCATCATGAAAGAGCCTGGATTGTTTTTTAAATAATGATTTGTTCTAATGCACAATTTGTTCCAGGTGCTCGGGGGGTGGGGATGAGTCTCATAAGTGATCGCAGCTGTAGTCTCCCTATCTTAACTCTGAACTTCCATACTCTAGGTTTAGGTTACTTGTAATTTTAATCCCACTCAGAATTTCCTGGATATGTAATACTCTGTTTCTTTGTTTATTATAACTAATGGTTTTGAAGGGAAATACACACACAAATCACTGACACATGCCTGCAACCTTAACTTAATGTTACCAAGTTTTTTGTGTGAGATTAATAAATAAAACAATAATTAATGGAAGGTTAGGGGAAGAAACATAAAACCAGATTCTCTGCTACAGAGAGAGGAGCCAAACATAGTTCGAAGGCATCTTTGTTCTGCTCATATTCTGGGCTGCTGTAGTTGCTGAAATGTAAGTTACTATCTCAGGCTGCCTATGTGCTGGAGTGATAGCATTATGGCTACTCCAATTTCTGATTACCTCAGCCCCACCCGTTTAGGCCAGAGTTTACAAAAGAGGGTGGTGTAGGGAGAATTCTCCCCTGGCACCTTGCAGTTCATTTACAGGCTTTACAGCCCTTACATGCTGACAAAGTGGTATACAGATGCCATGCAGTTCTTGCAGCAAATGGTGGCTGCAACCAATTAGGCCACTCCCAACCACAAGCCACTCTTTGAACCTACTCTAATTCATGGCCACAAAGTAACATTTATGGACGCGCCTAAGTGATACAGGTGCCTAAGTCCCATTTCTAAAAGTTATTTAGGAGTCTAAATCACTTTTGAAAATGGTCCTGAAGCATCCATGTCACTTAGGTATTCTTGAAAATATTACCAACTATGTGGTCTCCTGCCCACCCAGATACAGGATGCTGGCTCAGACCACATGCTCTTCCCTTGTAGAGAGAGCTAGAGCATTTTTGGCCAAACCTTGACAGTCCATTTACATGCATAATTGTCTTGTGGAATTGCTGAATTCATTCCTCCCTCAGATTTAGCCACAGTTTAAAGATGCCTGTGCAAAAGCTGCAACATGCCCGGTCCTGTGACCAAAAAAACCAGACAAATATAATACAGCCTTAAAACCCAACCAAAAAGAAATGTCATATACTAGTGAAGACAACTGATAGCCACAGCAACCACAATGAGAAAACTAGAGGTAATTCACTTAGCACCTCTTCTCAGCACACTGAAGAGGAAAATGTGAGCTGAGGGCAGCAAGGGAAGCTGAATGGCCCCTGCACTCTCCATCCCTTAAGAAGAGGGAAATTCCCAAAGCCCCTTAAAGGAAAGCTATCAAGCAGCTCAACAAATATTTGGATTGTAATTAGCAAGAAGAGTGGAGTTCCTGGCATCTCCCTAAGACTTCCAAGCAAAGATGTCCTGGAGAATTGCTATGAGAAGGAGGTGGTAGGAGGTCAGGAGTGGGTAGAAAGGATTTTTTGACTCGGACAAAAAAAAAATTTCTTCTAACATTGATTTTTAATTCCAGACTGTATAAACCCAACATATTGTTACGTTGGGGGTTGAGCGAAACCTCATTGAAATTGGTGGGTGTAACATCAGCCTTTCATTCAGGACAAACATAAAAAAGCAATTAAGCTCCTGTGTGGTATAGACAGATGAAACAATAAGAGCCACAACTCAAAACACAGACCACATGCAAGCCTGGAGGAGCTCAATCATGCAGTCAGAGTCTTCCCTGGGGTCTGAATGTAAATGCATGGGACTGAGGGTTGTTTGATGGAGCCATGTGTGTGAGGGAGAAGGGGCAGAAACACCAGAGAAGGCAGCAAGGACGCTTTCATAGCATGATTTTGAGAAAAAAAATTAAAGTCAGCTTTTGGGGGGAATGCTGGTTAGAAAGAGGCTTGGAACAGTGAAAAAAAGAAACTGTCCCCTGTTTGTTTCATACTCTGTTCAGGGACACAGAATTTTACATACATTCTTTGTAAACAAACAGGGCTGCATCAAAGAAATACCTGCCTCGGGCATCAGTGTATCCCCCAAATGGAAATAACCTGAAAGATCCTGAATATTGGCCAACCACTCAGGTCAAAAGGGGTAACAATACCCTGCTACAGTACACTGATATTAACAGGGTCCTACTCAACAAATCCTCATTGAGTCCTGGCCCCTCATCCTGGCTGAACAGATCTGTGAGCCATTAGTGATTATCTCTGAGAACTCATGGAGGATGGGAGAGATCTCAGAGGACTGCACAAAGGACAAAAAGGTACCTATCTATAAAAAAAAAAGGGGGGGGAATAAGGACAACCAAGGGAATTGCAGACCAATCAGCTTAACTTCGGTACCCGGAAAGATAATGGAGCAAAAATAATCAAACAATCAATTTGTAAGCACCTAGACAATAATAAGGTGATAAGTAACAGTCAATGTAAATTTGTCAAGAACAAATCATGTCAAACCAACCTATTATGTTTCTTTGACAGGGCAACAAGCCTTGTGGATGGGGGGAAGCCAAAGATGTAATATATCTTGACGTTAGTAAGACTTCTGATACTGTCTTACGTGAGCTTTTCATAAGCAAAATAGGGAAATATAGCCTAGATTAACTTACAATAAAGTGGACACACAATTGGTTGGAAAAGCATACTCAGAGAGTAGTTAGCAGTGGTTCACAATCAAGCTGGAAGGGCATATTGAGTGGGGTCCAGCAGGAATCTGTCCTGGGTCTGGGTCTATTCAATATCTTCATAAACGATTTGGATAATGGCATAGAGGGTGCACTTATATAAAGTTTGCAGATGATACCAACTAGAAGGGGTTGTAAGTGCTTTGAAGGAGAGGATTAGAATTCAAAATGATCTTGACAAACTGGAGAAACGGTCTGAAATAAACAGCATGAAATGCAATATGGACAAATGCAAATTATTACACTTAGGCACAAATAATAAATTGCACAAATACAAAATGGGAAATGACTGCCTATGAAGAAGTACTGCAGAAAAGGATATGGGGGGGGGCAAGGGGGAGGATAATAGTGGATCACCAGCTAAATATGAAACAACAATGCAATATTGTTGCAAAAGACCTCAACTAGAGAATTGTGTCCAGTTCTGGGCATCACACTTCAAGAAAGCTGTAGATAAACTAGAGAAAATCCAGGGGAAAGCAACAAAAATGATTAAAGATCTAGAATACATGACCTATGAGGAAAGACTGGAGAAACTGGGTTTGTTTAGTCTGGAGAAGAGAAGACTGAGGGGGGATATCATAAGTCTAAGGATGTAAAAGGTTGTTTGTTATAAAGAGGAGGGTGACAAACCATTCTCCTTAGCCACTGAGGATAGGAAAGTAGTAATGTGCTTAAATTGCAGCAAAGGAGATTTAGACATTAGGAAAAACTTCCTAACTGTCAGGGTAGTAAAGCACTGGAACAAATTACCTCAGGTGGTTATAGGATCTCGGTCATTGGAGGTTTTTAAAGAACAGGTTAGACAAACACCTGTCAGGGATGGTTTAGATAATATTTAGTCCTGCCTCAGTGCAGAGCACTGGACTTGATGACCTATCAAGATCCATTCAAATCCTGTATTTCTATGATAACAATGAATTTTGAAAGAGACACAGAAACAAAGAATGTTAATAGCAAAGCAACCAATAAGATACCCACCCTACTTACTATACTATTCTCAGACTGAGACTCAGGAGATAAGGACTCAGTTCCCAGTTCTTACTGACTTCCTGTGTGACCACAGACAAGTCAAGTCAACTTATTTCTCTGAGCCTGTCCCCCATCTGAACATAGAAGATAATACTATTTTCCTTCTCCCATCCTTAGTCTGCCTTGTCTAGCCATTGTGGGCAGGACTATCACTCACTACGTATACATACAGCACCTAGCATAATAGGGCTCTGATCTTAGTTGAGACCTCTAGGCACTATGACAACAATACTGTAATGTACTGCACTAAAAGGCATCAGGCTCTATGTGTGCCTTCTGCAGTTTACAATTAGAATGCTTGGTACCCTTCTAATACTAAGTTGCAACGAAGAATCCTAAATTATGAATTGGTGGCAGTATCTCTATATTAACATCCTATAACATTTTAAAAAGTTTTAAAAGATATTTAAAACCACTTTCATTTTTTAATGCCCATATTTTCCAAAGTTAATATTGGCTGTCTCTACCATCCTACAATTTTTTAAATTCTAGAACACATTGTTTTTAAACTTTTAAAATTCACAAATAGAGTCTAATACACGCTGCAATTTAATTGGAGATGGGTCTGACCCACAAAATTTGGATCATGATCCAACATTTTCAAAGTTCAACAACCAATATTTTGCTTCTGGCCTATTTCTAATGTTGACAGAAAGTGAGCAAATGGAAGAATAAACATTTCACACTTATGTGGTAGAATTCCCAGCAAACAACAAAAAAGTACCTTCTCTGAACAAAGTTATATATATATATATATATATATCCTCAAAAAGGGAAAATTGTTGGCAGAAGCATGAAGCCAAGGTATCGGTATGTTCTGATAAGCAAGTCTTTTCATATGGCAAATTGAAAATAGAACAGAAAGTCACACTAGTACAGACAATTCACATTTAACTTTCTAAAGATCCAAAAAATCATTCTCAGAGATCTTCTATTTATTTTACCACCCTGTATACCATATGATCCATCAGCAGAGGTATTTATGTTTGTGGTATGAGCTTGTACTAATGAAAACAACTTTTGCTCAATATTCTGATACAAAACTATACACTGGAAAAATATCAGATTATAATCTTAGTTTCTAAATGTACTTTCTGAATACCTTATTTTCAGGTCTATAGCATATGAGAGCCCAGGAAAGGTTTCTTATCTAAGAAAGTTCTCAGTCTTTCTTCTTTTCCTTTCATGGTATCAAAAATAGCCTAGTGCATACAGATATTTACTATGGTAATGGTGAGATCTGGTCATTAAGACCCTCAACTGTTATTATAAGGTTGATTTGTTCACTGGAAATCACAAGTAGGTTCAAGCTGCTTAGTTAAGTTGCATATTTTCTCTTTTACACTGTGCACTCCCATTATGTCTTCAAAAAGAGAGAAAACCAGATTGGTGAGTTTTGTTAGAACAAAAGGAGTCTTCATTTCATTATAGTAAATGGCAGTTACTCAAGCTTTCAGATTATTACAGTTCAATTCCCAAAGGTGATGAGGTGGGGAATAGAAAGATGGCATGCAAATAAGTATGGAAGCTTGAAAAGCTTCTTGTGCCTCCCCATGGACCAACTTCAGTGCAAGTATTTCAAAAGCTCACATGGGTCTAATGTTTTATGCATAAATAAGGTTCATTGAGTTAATAGTGGCCTGTGAGATTTGAACACAGTGTGACAATGTTATAAGTGGGGAAAAAAGTGGGACTCCATGGATACCTCCTTCATCAGATGGCCTTGTTACCTCACTGCAGTAAGAAAGGCTAGGGTTTGTCTCAGAACCATCTGACTTTTCACCGCCCAAACTCATGCCAAAAGTACTGGTGGAATGGAAATCCTGTTTATTATAACGGCTTGCTTTTTCTACAAAGGGGAAAAGAATACTGCAGTAAACAGTTAGCTGACAGAAGAGCAAAATAGAACAAAACAAATAACACAGAAAATGATTTATGTAACAATAGCTTGAAAGGTGAACTTTGTTCATTTGCATGTTCATTTGCACATTCATTTGGAACATCACTGGTTCAAAAAAGTTTGACTAGGACTTGACTGGTTTGTATTCTGCTTCAAATGGTATAAAGAAGGAGAAGAAAGGAGGGCCAGGGGCAGAGATCCTAGGAAAAAACAGGGTGAAAATGGAGCAGAGAAGGGAGAGAAAAAACTGCTATTGAAAAATAAAGGCATTATTCCACTCGATATATACAAAAGTATCTCAGATTAAAACGGGCACATTTACTTTTAAATTGGATCACGGTTGGGGAAAAAAAAAAAAAGCATGGCTTTAAATCACATGGGAAAAGGCTTGATATTCAAACTTATTCAAGCACAAACTCCATAAAATTGCTTGAGAAGTCTGCAAAGCCTCAAACATGAAAGTGAGTGACCCATCTGTACATTAAATGCTATTCTTTTTATAGACTCAATATACAAGTGACTCTAGACAATTTACATTGATTTTCAGTCCTAATTACTTAGCCCCAGATGGAAGGAGAGAGTGTGGAGAAAGTACTGTTTGGAAATATCAGCTTTCCCCCTCCTCCCCCAAAACGTGGCAAACTTTGAGGGAAGATTGAGGTGAAAGAGAGCAATAATATAATAATTATATAAAAATATAATAATTATATTATGGGGGGGAGGGATAGCTTAGTGGTTTGAGCAGTGGCCTGCTAAACCCAGGGTTATGAGTTCAATCCTTGAGGGGGGCCACTTGGGGATCTGGGGCAAAATCAGTACTTAGTCCTGCTAGTGAAGGCAGGGGGCTGGACTCAATGACCTTTCAAGGTCCCTTCCAGTTCTGGGAGATGGGATATCTCCATTAATTATTATTTAAAATAGCCATCTTTTTTTTTCCACAGCAAGAAAAATATAGTCTAGCTCACTGCATAGGTTAGGAGTTTAGCATCCTGACACATCTGTGGTCACTGCTGTATTTTTATTTTATATATACTTTTAAAGAAGAAATTTAAAGATTTCAAATACTGTGGCTGTAGGGCATGAAGGAAGCTTATGAAAAGGTCGAGGATGCTTATACAATGTGCTTATACTTCATCGATAATCTCCTGGTAAACTGCATTGCAAAATTGGTTTGGATTCAAACAAGAAATCTGGCCAGCTACTAGGATCCGACTCTCAGCCTACTAAAGACAACTGGAATCTTTCCAGTGAGTCTAATGGGCTTTAGATTAGGTCTCCTCTGATATGGTGCTTTAGGATATTTATGTTTAGGTATTTTGAAAAAATATAAAAATAAAAATAGCAAAGAAAGATTATTTTAATCAATTTTACACTTGGAAGAACCTATTTTAAATACATTTTTAATATTTAAAGAATTCCAAGCTTAAGAGCTCAAAAGACTAAGGGTGAAATCCCAGCCCTGCTGAAGTCAATGGCAAAACTGCCAGTTGTTTCCATCACTAAATGTGTATTATTGTTAATAAACTGTCTGCAAATCAGCTTAAGTTCTTCTTAAAAAAAAAAAAAAAAACACCCCACACTCCTGACCTCCTCTGCTTTCTTTATTAAGGTGAGTGGAAATACTTTTTAATCAAATTCAAAAGGCTCTTTAAGCCCCTACCACTAGTAGAAAACAAGACAATAATGGAAGTCAGGCCATAATATGTTGCCTGTGTTTGTTCCCTTTCCCCTAACCTCTGTCTACTTGTCCGTCTATCCTCAGATTGTGCGCTACCTAAGGGCAGGGACTGTCCTTTCTTGAATGTTTGGAAAGCATAAAGCACATTGCAGGTGCTATTGTAAACAAATGACAGGTGCAAGCAAATATAATACATTGTAAACCATAAGTAAAAACTGCACAAGACCATGAAACTTATTTTATGAATCAAACCCTCCTGTATCTTTGAAGTTTTAGTGAAATCCAGTTATTTGGAAATCAGGACAAGAGACTTCATTACTACTGGAATTACTATGGTTTTAACTGTAACTGAAAACAGTAATTCTAGTTTAAGATAAATGCCTTCACTGTTTCTTAGCTGTGTGTGAGAATATAGTTATAATTTCCTTTAATACACTCATTTTAAAAGTAGAATGGTTGTAAAATGAAAAAATACAACATATGGCTGACATATTGACCTGAAAATTTGATACAACAGCTTCATTAAAAAGTGGATTTGGGGAAAACTCAAGATATAAGCAATACCAGAAAGTATACGCAGACTCCTAGACTGAATACTGTCTTCCAGAGGATCAATGTCGAAGATGGAGCCAGGATCTGTGCGCCAAACTTTGAGGTCTTTTCCCAAAAGAAAGAAATGATAAGACAGACAAGCAGTGAAAGAAATAAAAGCATGAGAACAAGAAGTTTTAAAATGACAGGGATTGCCTTGATCTAGACATTAATGGAAAGATCTAGACATTCCTAGACAAGAAGGCATTTGTTTTCTCAGCTGTCATTTAAAAGACTGTGTTGCATTCATTTTAAGTGTTGTACATCATTCATTATGAGCTTTTCCTTTTAATTTTGTCAACCATGACAGTTACATTTTATAAGGCTATACTAATTTTACCAATTTTCTAAGGCTATTCCAATGGAAACAATTAAAACCCCCATTACACTAGATAGCACTAGACAGTTATCTGGTGCTTCTGTGTCTTAACTGTTATTTCTGTTTGTCATCCTAGAACATAAGTTTCTTAGGGCACAGGCCACATCTTACCCCACATTATCCCAAAGCACTGCTGGACCACAACTTATTAATTTAGTAACAGTTATAACCATAAGACTTTTCCTCACAATTCTATACAGAAATCATTACAAACTTTGCAGTTCACCATCCTGTATCAGATAGCTTAGAATAGAGGTCTTCAGATTAAAAGGTTACATTTTATATGAAGACGTCATTTATAAACAATATATAAAAGGTTGAAATGGTTACACGTTTTACTAAATGACTACTCAATAGTTATAGAGTTCCACAAGTCAAAAGTTTGCTTATAACCATGTATATATAACCATCTATAAAACCTTCTGTCAATAGGCTTACCACAATCGGTAAAATGTACTGCTTGTGGCTGTAACATGCATATCAAACCTACTAATCGTTTCAAAATCAAACCTTGATACTAAGTGTGACCAATTAAAATATGGATCTACCAGATAACAGGGAAAAAGACAAATTGTACATTCATTCATGTGTGTCTTGCTAGACAAGCCATCTGCAGGATTGGATCCCAATATGTTGGAGGAGATTAAATGAACTTGGCCCTGTTGCTGTGGGGGAGTGGAATCAGGCTAATTTATAAGTCACTAGGTAAAGCTGTACCCTGGGGACCCCACATATGTGACATCCCAAGTGTTTTATTGGATTGCTTATGCCAGATCCCTGCAATTGGTGACAACAAGAGCAGGCACAGCCAATAAAACAAGTCCCACAGCCTGGAGCTGGATTCATTGTGTGTGCTACATGTTATCTACTACAGCCTTACACTGGAGTGTAGTACTAGATCCTGCAGACAAAATGAATGGAAAGCCAATGTACAGTCAGTTAGCCCTAGCCATGACAATTGGAACTTCTATGTAAAGCATAGACAGGCTTGAAGGAGGAAGTGAAATGGTGAGTCCCCTGTTTTTCACACTTCACTGTGCATTTCTAAATAAAAAACATGAAAACTACGTACGGACTTCAGTATACAAACCATTTATTTATTATATTGATTTTATGATCCTGTGTAGTCTGCAATAATGTATATAAAACAAGAACCTTGCAATTCACTTCATCAGATGGGGCACTTTAGCTTCATTGTGGCCTCTATCCAACTGAAAATATTGTTGTTGGGAATTTACCTATATAAGCTGCATGGTCCCACTTTACTTCACCAGTCCATAGACAGATCAGAATTCGGGGGCTGTGAAATATCCCATTTATTTCAATGGTTTTGGACTGTCCTATTATGCGTAACATAAAATTCCATTTTCTAGAGCAGAGTTGTTAATTTTGGCATTGTTCGGGCACTGAAAAAAGTTGTTAGGGCTCCACTGATTACACTTAGAGAGCCCACCAGATAGGTTCTAATAAGGAAGTTTACTCCCTACCTGAATGAACATTTATCAACTGGGGTTAACTTAAGAGAGTCAGGGCTGGGTTTTTTTGACCCTGCAATCTTTTCCAGATGCCAAGGACCTCCCCTGAAGGAGTTCCTTGATTCTTTTTAAACAAGTCTATGTGATTGCAAGTCATTTGAGAAAGACATTAACTGAAATATTAGTAAATGTAAAGCTCTCAGGTTTGTCATAGGCTATTTCCATTAAATAATTATTGTTTTTTGCTTTCACTTAAAAAAAAAAGGTATTTCTCTTTATTTTTTCTTTTATTAAAGGACTTCTATTTGACAAATGGTACACAAGTGCTAACTTTTCCTCAATAAGTTATTTATAAGCGGGGAAGTTTATGTTCTGTGAGATGAGCTCAGTTATGACTGACTGGAGTGTGTGCCACTGAGCCCTTCTGTCATTATACTCATGGTTGCGTTAGTGAATTACACGTAGACAAAGCGAAAATAAAGCTTACAATGCAGCACTGGCTGGGTTTTAAAACATGTGCTGAATAGGAGGATGCTGTGGACCACACGAATGCGTGAGCTCTTCTACTCCTAGCTGACTACCTTGCTTCTAGTTGTGGAAGTCAGATGGTGGTTGTGGCTTTGGGGTCTCCATGGCAGGCCAATGATTCCTCTGACTAGGTTGTGTTGCCTTAGTGCCAAGATGTGCAAGGCCTTCACAGTCTGCAAAGTTATCTTCCACTGGGTAGAGCTCTGTCACTCCCTGTTATAAAATTCTCTATGATAGAAGGCCATGTCTTCTTAGTCTCCATTCAATTCTATAATAAATTACCCTTGTGATTAGGTACAGAAGTCTCTAGAATGAACATCTTGGGGATTCTTGTGGCCTGTATTCATGCCAGGCAGAGCAAATGAGAAAATAGGACAACCAGAGAGAGAAAAATTAATAAAGCCAGGTTCTCTTCCCCTTTCCCATTTCTGCTAACTTTTAGGATTTAGATTTTCTTTTTTCAGTTTGAGCAAATATTAGTTGATATGAAAATTCAGGGAGACAGTTGAACTCAAGACCTCAAAATGTTATGGCCCAGAGAGCTACCGTGTCCATTTCCTTCTCTCTGACCACTTATGGCCTTAACCAGAACAATCCTGTAAAGCACCTGTTCTTGAGCTGTGGCCTACCTGAAGAGCTACTGGCAAGCCACAGAATGAGATGTTGTCATAAGAACATAAGAACGGCCATTCTGGGTCAGACCAAAGGTCCATCAAGCCCAGTATCCTGTTCTCTGACAGTGGCCAATGGCAGGTGCCCCACAGGCAATGAACAGACAGGTTATCATCAAGTGATCCATGCTCTGTCACCCAATCCCAGCTTCTGGCAAACAGAGGCTGGAAACACCATTCCTGCCCATCCTGGCTAATAGCCATTGATGGACCTATCCTCCATGAATCTATCTAACTCCCTTTTGAACCCTGTTATAATATTGGCCTTCACCACACCCTCTGGCAAGGAGTTCCAGAGGTTGACAGTGTGTTGCATGAAAAAAATACTTTCTTGTGTTTGTTTTAAACCTGCTATCTATTAATTTCATTTGGTGGCCCCTTGTTCTTGTATTATGAGAAGGAGTAAACAACACTTCTTTATTTACTTTCTCTATACCACTCATGATTTTATAGACCTCTATCATATCCCCCTTTAGTTGCCTCTTTTCCAAGCTGAAAAGTTCCAGTCTTATTAATCTCTCCACATACGGAAGCCGCTCTATACTCCTAATAATTTTTGTTGCCCTTTTCTGAACCCTTTTTTGAAATGGGGCAACCACATCTGCACGCAGTTTTCAAGGTGTGGGCGTACCATGGATTTATATAGAGGCAAAATGCTAGGACCATGTGTACCACTCTTATGGAGCATTCTCAAGGCATTATAGGTAGGGAGAGGAGGCGATTGATGAAGGGGGTCCTTTCCTTATGAACTGATCTGCAGAATTTAAATTGTGGAGAACCGCTGTGTTAGAGGGATACAAGTTTATTCAAACTGAAGAACACTACAGCCCTAGATCTCTCTTGAACAGTGAATGCCAGTTACATCAATGTTCAAGTTAAAGAAAAACTGCATTGACTATTTATAGCATCTTACAAAGTTAGGTAGCAAATAAGAACATATCCCCCCAGCTTCTAGAAATACCTGTTACTGTTTCAGATCTTCATAATATTAGTGATTTCATTAGAAGCTGCCATTGTACTGATACTTCAGTACAAGTTTCACACTGGGAAATGCAGACTAGGAATGAAAGCATTTGATTACTATTTGAATTCATAGGAGAGGTGGTTCTACTTTTAAATAAAAAAAAAATAGAATTTATACCTTAAAACAAATGTCTGCCTCCCCATGCATTCCAAGGGTGAAGCTGAATTCTCTCAGGGCTAATCTACAGCAGACTGTCAATAGCAGTTTTCTATTGGATTATTTATTTGCATTAAATATTATAAAGTCTCAAATATAATAATTTACTCTTTGTAGTTCGATGTAGTGATTAGAATACCTTTATATTACTCTGCAATTTTCTTCTTCTTATGGTTTTGTAAAGCTAGTATCTAGAACAAGTCTTTCATTTTAACATTTGATTACTTAATGTCCTCATTAGTTTGAAACTGATAAGGTTGATTACAATTACCCATTCTGCCTAGCAATTATTCTCTGAAACCCCAATTCTGACCCTTAATTTTAATTTAAAAGAAAAAAACCTCACAAAATAATGAATTGAGGAAGAGTGTATAGTGACTAATAAGGTAAGCTAATGATATTTAACACCATCATCACAATCAGAGCCAACTAAAATGAAAAAAGGGGATATTTTTCTTGGTTATAATGAGGAGGAGAAGCAGAGCCTTTTATCTTCACACAGATCCCTGGACAGCAACATTATTTAACAACTTACCAACAATTATTCCGGGTCTTCTATCCATTTCAACTATATGTGGATGCACTCCTTTATATGCAGCATCACTCATAACCTGGGTGTTTTTTCTCACCCGTTCTGTCACAGGATCATCCACCACTGGTGTAAAACCTCTGCCCTTTGTCTTCTCAAAATCTTCATGATATTTCACCTGGAAAAGAATAGGAATGTTTTTTCCCCCAGCAGTGACTGATATTAACCCATCTGAATTATGCTAAAACTAGCAAGAACTATTTCATAATGAGCAATTTTATTCCTTGATTTTTGCACCATAATAGTATCACAGAAACTGAGATGGAAAAGACCTGACAGGTGGTCTAGTCCATCTCCTTGATATGATTTCATTACATACTTGCTACCATTTAAAAAAAAAAAAAAAACACCACCACTTTTTTTTTTGCTTGCCATTCCATCATGCATTACTCAAGCTCCTGAGTGTCTTCACGCAATGATGCTGACTTGTACATCTAACGATGTAAACAACCCTGTGATATTAGGACAGGGCTCTGAAGGATCTCTTAAAAAGTAATTTAATTCATTAGGAATTTTGCTGGCATGCACCGTTTTATATAAAAAATATACTCCCTCCTCTGACTTTTCTTTTTAAGCACCAGTTGGTTGTATAAAGATAGAAAGTATGGGCAATTAAGTTGTTCCTATGCAACCTGCTTTCCAAAAAGGGACAGAAGAGTAGAAAAAATATTATATACCAAGTCTTGGAACAAAACTGATACGAGTAAGTGTTATAAAGGCAGTATTCCTGATTATGCATTATTTGATTTTTTAAAAAGATTCTTAATCAGTGATGTTTTTAATATGTATATACAACATACATACACACACACTCAACACAATTAATTTCAAGACTCAAGTCACACACAATTCAGGAACATGCACAGGCACAAAGTGGTGTGTGTCACCTAATCCAGTCAAACTGTGGGATGCTCAAACAGTGAGGAACAGCCTGAAGTTTCTTTTTTTTTCAAACCAGACAATCAACTGTTAGAAAGCCATTTATTAGTATTTTGACAATATTTATTACATTCGTATGCGGTTAGCGACCCCTCTCTCCCTTGAATGGCATAAGAGAAAAAACAGTTTCCATACTTTATTACAGTGTTTAATTAGTTACCTAGATTAATGAAGGGTAAACGCCAGTGTACAGTCAAGTGTCATTCCTTAGTATAATCTAGTTATTTGAAGAATGTACCCTACCATTGAGATGTTGTTTTGTGTTTCTCTGACATGCCTTAGCTCAGGTGTATCAAGAATCACAATAGGTCTACCTTTCATCTGCTTCTGATCACTGCTGTACTTGACCTACAAAACAGCAACAACAGTACACATGAAGCATTCATTTACATTGAAAGACACTGCAAATATGAAGCCTCACAATAATGACATTTCCAAATCATTTTTATACAAACTTTTTCTGTTTCCTCCTCTCTCACAACTGCTGTTTTTTGTTTGTTTTTTAAATCTAGGATGCGGGTGGTGGAGGGGACTGGAAATAGCCAATGGACACATTCATTCCATTGGCCACTCATTCAAAAAGTCAGTAGTGGCTGAAAGTCAAACTTCTTGACTGTTCAATGGTATATGTGAAATAGGTCATGAACAAGTTCTTACTAGTCAAAGTGAACATTACAAAAAATACCATCATAATTGGCTCTCTGAAAGGTGTTAGCGCTTGTGCTCAGAACGGAATATGGAGACTGAACTACCAGATCTTCCCTAGATAGTCCCTATCTCTTTCCTCCAGCAGGGATAGAGAATGCTGTAAGAACTTTTATGTCACCAGAGGATTGATCCCCTTGATATTTGGGAGATCCTCCCAGGGCTGCATATGCCAGTTCTATGCCCAGACTTTGCCAGAAGCACAGGTGCAAAATGGTTGCACCAATCTTGGTACATTTAGAAAATGAGCATTTATGCCCTATGTGTTGCATGTGCAGCAGTCGTCATTACTATCTACAATGTTACCTTGTGCCTAATTAATATTGCTGTGGTATATATACTTAGCATACTGAATGCCAGGGATAGCACAGTAACATTAATTACTTGCAAATAGCAATTGTCAAGTTTTTAATACAGCAAATGTTTCTAGTTGGAAAGAGGGAGTCAATTAGCATAGATTTCTGTGTCATTCCAGTAGACTGGAGTACTTTCACTAATGGACACTCATCTTAGTCTTCGTTTCTGAACCATAACATGCAGATTGCATGCAAATATATATCATTTTAGATATATCCATGCATTTACACTCAAAGGTATCTCCTCTCAAAGCATGTGCACAAATCTATTATAATATACTTTTATACTGAGAGGCTAATAGAATATAATCCCAACTATTCAGTAGATAAATGAATATCTGTTTGTTTAATAATCCTTGAGCAATCCACAGTATAAACTACAACATAGTCTCTAAAGATTTGTTAGGCAGTGGTTTTTTTAAATAAATGCGCTTTAACAGTATACAATGAAAATTTAAAATGTAACTGTCTTTCTTGATACCAACATACTTATCTTACATCATATAATTACTGCCAATGCATTTCATTACATCTCTGAGCCACTGCTCATTAGTATGGCAGAGCATTTATCAAGGCAATTTTGGGGAAAGTCTTTGTAAAAATATCTTAGTTTGCAGGAATAATGATTAAAATAATTAAAACTCATGAGTACATTTTTGCGATAAAGAAATTAAATAGCTCAGAACCAGGTATCTAAATTACATTTGTTCTTACATTTTAAGGGCATCTCATGGTCACTTGGATCAACAGTTATTGTTCCTCTGCCTCTTATGTAGTCTCTCTGACAAACCCAGCTTCCTCTACTCTCTCTGATAAACACTGTCTAAGTTTTAGGGTGTTCTTTACTATCACCTCTCTTCCAACACCTCTTGTCCAACACCTGCTCTAGATGAAATCCTGACCTCATTGAGTTTAATTAGAGTTTTGCCACTGATGTCTTTGGGCCCAGGATTTCACCTGTTGTGTTCTGGTGCTTGGGGCACTCCCTGCAAGTTGCTTGACTGATTGTTTCTGTCCCTATGCCACTTTGGCTAATTCCCTGCTCTCTAATAGCCTCCTCTAAAGTTTACTCAAATGTTCACTCATCCATCTATCCCTCTCAAACACTTAGAAAATGTCATAATGATAAAAAGTTAATGGCCAGTTAAAAACAGAAACAAAAGCCTTGAACATAATGAATCATGAAATCCAAGACAAATATACGGCCTTACTCATTGATAGTATGGCAATAGGATCCCTTTTGGACCAGTCATCTCTGATATGGATAAAGCACAACATAATGCAACATGGAACAGAAACCTATGTTCAAGTTTCCATGTTTTGAATCAAAAAAAGCTGAGCTTGCATTGAGTTTAGAATTATCGTTCTTTTTGTCCTTTACCCTAGAGTTTACTTCTGAAGCTTGGTAACAAGAGACTAAGATTTCTCAAACAGAATTCAGATTGACATAGGACGACTTTCTCCTTGTAGAGCACTGCCCCAGATATCCACTTGCATTTTGTGTAATAGTAATTATGGGAAGCATGGGTACTTTTGTTGCCCATGGTGGTACGTGCAGTATATATTTTCAAAGATTAAGAATTCACCTTCAAACGGATGGTGCAAAGGGATGCATTTATCACATCAAATCTAAATTGAAAAGCATACCCTTGTTATGAAAATAAACAGAGCAAAAAGATTCAACAACTTGCCGAGCTGATATTGTCTTGATTCTTCTTGACTCTCTCTATCTCAGGAGTGACACTCACAGAAGTAGCTTTGGCAGGCTGCCCTTTATAGTGAACCTATTATTTCACAGAATAAAAATGGCATATACTATTTCAACAAAACCATGTTACATTACATTAAAGCATATGATTTAAAAGGTCATCCAGGAAACAAATCAAAGGATAAACTGCATTTGAAATTTATTAAAGCTTATAAAACTTGATTCTTGAAAAATAAAATAACCTTGAATTCTTCCTATGGATTTTTATTATTTATGTACTTGTGTGTACATACACACAGAAACACTGTAAAAAGAACAGGAGTACTTGTGGCACCTTAGAGACTAACAAATTTATTTGAGCATAAGCTTTCGTGGGCTATAACCCACTTCATCAGATTCATAGAATGGAACATATAGTAAGAAATATATATACATACAGAGAACATGAAAAGGTGGAAGTAGCCATACCAACTGTAAGAGGCTAATTCATTAAGATGAGCTATTATCAGCAGAAGAAAAAAAACTTTTGTAGTGATAATCAAGATGGCCCATTTTACACAGTTGACAAGAAGGTGTGAGGATACAATTTTTTTTTTCTCCTGCTGATAATACTTCATCTTAATGAATTAGCCTCTTACAGTTGGCCTGGCTACTTCCACCTTTTCATGTTGTCTGTATGTATATATATTTCTTAAGGTGCCACAAGTACTCTTGTTCTTTTTGAGGATACAGACTAACACGGCTGCTACTCTGAAACAGAAACACTATGTACACCAATTAATAACTTGGCATTTACTGTACTAAAGTTTATCGTATTTATGGTACTCCCTCCACTTAGAATAGGGCATCCCACAAATACTGCAGTAAATTCTATGAGAGCAAATGGTAAGTGTCGAGATTTTAATGGCACCCAGTGTATATAAAAAAACAAACCAATAAACCCAGAGATCACATAAAGGATACATCCATGTTCCAAATTGCATGCACTATTTCCATTGCTGATTATCCGGGGTGATGGAGTACACAGAGGAATATGACAGAGAGAACAAGGGAACAGAGAGAATTAAAATCAATTGTCAAAATCACATGTTTATTTAAATGTACTTTGCATTTTTTTTAATTAAAGGAAGTACACATCTAAAGGTAATGCATTAAACTCATGCATGTTAGAACATAAGAACGTCCGTACCGGGTCAGACCAAAGGTCCACCTAGCCCAGTATCCTGTCTACCAACAGTGGCCAATGCCAGGTGCCCCAGAGGGAGTGAACCTAACAGGTAATGATCAAGTGATCTCTCTCCTGTCATCCATCTCCACACTCTGACAAACAGAGAGTAGGGACACCATTCCTTACCCATCCTGGCTAATAGCCATTAATGGACTTAACCACCATGAATTTATCCAGTTCTCTTTTCAACACTGTTATAGTCCTAGCCTTTACAACCTCCTCAGGTAAAGAGTTCCACAAGTTGACTGTGCGCTGCATGAAAAAGAACTTCCTTGTATTTGTTTTAAACCTGCTGCCTATTAATTTCATTTGGTGACCCCTAGTTCTTGTATTATGGGAATAAGTAAATAACTTTTCCTTATCCACTTTCTCCACATCACTCATGATTTTATAAAGCTCTATCATATCCCCCCTTAGTCTCCTCTTTTCCAAGCTGAAGAGTCCTAGCCTCTTTAATCTCTCCTCACAGGGGACCCATTCCAAACCCCTAATCATTTTAGTTGCCCTTTTCTAGTGCGAGTATATCTTTTTTGAGATGAGGAGACCACATCTGTATGCAGTATTCGAGATGTGGGCATACCATCGATTTATATAAGGGCAATAATATATTCTCAGTCTTATTCTCTATCTCCTTTTTAATGATTCCTAACATCCTGTTTGCTTTTTTGACCGCCTCTGCACACTGCGTGGACATCTTCAGAGAACTATCCATGATGACTCCAAGATCTTTTTCCTGACTTGTTGTAGCTAAATTAGCCCCCATCATATTGTATGTATAGTTGGGGTTATTTTTTCCAATGTGCATTACTTTACATTTATCCATATTAAATTTCATTTGCCATTTTGTTGCCCAATCACTTAGTTCAGTGTTGTACCAATATGCAAAAGGAGCAAACAGCATGACCTGGGAAACTATAGGCCAGTTAGCCTGATATTAACCCTGGGCAAAATCATGGTGAAGATGAGATGGAACACAATCAGTAAAGAATTAAAAGTTGGTAGAATAATTAATGCCAATCAACATGGATTTATGGAAAACAAGTCTTACCAAACAAGCTACTTATTTTTTGATGAGATCACAATTTTGGTTGATAAAGGTAACTGTGTTGATATAATATACTTAGGCTTCTGTAAGGTATGTGACTTAGTCCTAGATGACATTCTGATAAAAAATATTAGCACTGTTCAAAATCAATGTAGCCTCTATTAAATTAATTAAAAACTGATTAACGGAGAAATCACAAAAAATAATTGTAAATAGGGATTTAGCATCCAATGGGGGTGTTTCTACTATGGTCCTGAGTGGACCTGTTCTTGGCCCAAAGCTGTTCAATACTTTTACCACCAATGATCCGGAAGAAAATATAAAATCATTACTGGTAAAATTTGCAGATTACACAAAGAATGGTGGAATGGTGAACAATGATGTGGACAGGCCAATTTTACAGACTAAACTGGATCATTTGGTAAGATCTCATTTGAACACACACAAACACAAACAAATACACGGTCATTCATCTAGGAACAAAGAGTGTTCAAGATGGGAGCTGTTAATTGGAAAGCAGGTATTCTAAAAATGACATAGGGGTCATGATAGATAACCAGCTGAACATGAGCTCCTAGTGCAACGCCATAATGAAGTGGCATTGATCTTTAGATACATAAGTAAGGGAAAATCAGGTTGGATTAGGGAGGCGGTTTACTTCTGTATACAGCATTAGTAAAACCATTACTGGAATACTATGTCTGGCGATCACACTTCAAAAAGGATGTTGAAAACCTGAAAAGGGTTCAGAAAAGTGCTACAAGAATGATTAGAGGTCTGGAAATCATATATAATAGCAATAGACTAAAGAAGATAAATCTATTTAGTTTATCCAAGAAAAGGTTAGAAGTGACTTGATCATAGGCTACAAGTACCTACACACAGGGAATATATTTCTGATACTAGACAGCTCTTTAACCTAGTGGAAAAAAAGTATAAGACGATCTAATGGTTGGAAGATGAAGCTAGATACATTCTGACTAGAAATAAGGCACAGATTTTTAACAGTGAGAGCTACTAACCATTGCAACAACTTATATATGGATGTGGTGGGTTTTCCATCACTTGAAGTCTTTAACTGAAGACTGGTTGCCTGACTAAAACATATGCCCTGGATCAAAGAAGTTATGGGCTTGATGCAGAAAATGCTGTGTGAGGTCTTTGGCTTGTGTTATGCAGGAGGTCAGGCCAGAGGACCATAATAGTTCCTTCTGGTCTTAAAATCTATGAATCTATGAAATCAGCTAACTTCTAGATGGTGAGGATGGATACTTTGGCTGGTGGTATAAATGGAGGGAAATTGGAGCCAAACACACTCACATTTCCTCATTGCCTTCGTTGCAGTCACCTCACTAGTTGGCTCCAACCCTCAAAATCTCTGGGTTGGAACATCCCACCGCAAGAGCATACATCACACTCCTTTTGGGAGTCCAGCTGAGCAGAGTAACCAGCGTGTCTTTGAAGACAGATCAGAAAGGATGAAGATAGTGCTTCGGGAATGCGAGGATGGTGAAGTATGATAACTAAATGCCCTGCCTTCTTACACATCTTTCTGCCCAGCAGTAGGATTTTGAGATGGTCTTTTTTGTCATTGGATACCAATTTAGGGCAGTTTTTTGGGGGGGGAGGAATTTTTTAATTTTAATTAATAAATTAATGGAGATATCCTATCTCCTAGAACTGGAAGGGACCTTGAAAGGTCATCGAGTCCAGCCCCCTGCCTTCACTAGCAGGACCAAGTACTGATTTTTGCCCCAGATCCCTAAATGGCCCCCTCAAGGATTGAACTCACAACCCTGTGTTTAGCAGGCTAATGCTCAAACCAATGAGCTATCCCTCCCCCAAAGAAAGGGGGACAGAGGAGGGATTAATTGGAGTCCACACTTAATTGTAGCCAGTTATGGCCAGAGAAACATGAGGAGGACTGTATTAGTCAGATTTATGACCTGAAAGAGGGGTAAGAGTTTTGATTCTAATAATATTTTCTTTAATAAAATTGTGGGCATTGGTTTAACCCAGAAACCTGTATCAAGCTTCATTTCCTGACTCGTGCAATGGCCTTGTTAATAGATCCTTTGGCAACTGTTATTCTGGCGTTTACATTAAGATATATATTTCTTTTTGAGTATATGCTCAACTAAGGAAAACAAACATTTTTTGTGGAGACTTGTTTTGTAAGAAATCTATAGATCAGATGATTATGTAAGGAAAAAAATAAAATTAAATTGAAAATTAAAGCAACTTCCCAAGCTGATAATTTCTTGATTCTTCTTGACTCTTTCCATCTCAGGGGTGACAGTCACAGGCGTAGCTTTGCAAGGCTGTTCTTTGTACTGAACCTGGTAAACAGGGTATTAGAAATTATACAGAGAGCTCCAAGTAACGAAAGTATTGTGCTCTGTTAATAGAGATTAAAGAATAATGTAAAGCAATTTACTAGAAAATAGCATTCATTAATGAACACACACTTCTATCCACATGGTACTTAATGCTGATCCTTTTGCAAATTCTCAAATTCATACATTAAGTGTATAATGTTATTTTGATATGAGTAGGTAATTCCCATTAATGTTAATCAAAGCTCAACATTGAGAGAAGATTATATAGTTAAATCGTTAAATAGTCTTTTTGACAAAGTAGAATTAATGCAAACATCATGGATTTATTCATTTAGAACCAAGACATTCAATAAAACAGAGAAAATACAGTATAATGGAAGTAATGAATAAGGGTCGCACATTGCTAATATTCTTCTGGTTTTCCTTAACTCTCCTTATTTCTGGAGGATCCGAAATTGCTGTGGCATGCTTCATTTCTTCTTTGTATTTTATCTGAACAATGGATATTTAAAAAAAGTTACTAACTTAAAGGAGACCTAGAAAAGCACAACAAACATTTTGTAATCCTTCTCCTATGTCTAATGCACAGTTAGGCCTTACATAGTAATATTATATACATTGGAACTTTTAAGAATAATCATATTTATTATTTTTCTAAACAGTAATCATTCTGATTCCTGGTCCACATGGGTGGGATCAGGTTTCACTGAACCCAGCACAGGGCTCATGTGGCAGCCCTGGGCTGTTTGGCCTCGTGCAGCGTGGAAGATTCATCCCATGGCATTGGCTAATTTAAAGGCTGCTTTCCATGGGGTGCTTCATCTTGACGGTGGTGAAAGTGGTAGAATCCCCTACAAATAACCAGCGTATAACTTCAATAAGATCACTACTTGAGAGCACTAAGAGACGCCTCCCCTAGTCTGCCTTAGCTGGTTAGGACAGTACCCCAATGGCAAGCATCAGAATCGTAACAACATGAATCAAAGTGAGATGAGAAGTGATGAAGAAAAAAAGTCACAGGAAAATATAAATTTTCCAAAAATAAATGAAAATTGCCTACCTGTGCTGACATTTCTATGTAATATAGTATGTGACCCCAAATACCACATCAGTATAACAGGGTGATGGGCTGGATGCTTGGGGACAGCCAACCCTGATTACTGAAGGAATTACTCCAGCCCACCTTTGCAGCATTAATGGCTGGATGGGGCCTGATGGAAGACAGCAGATTCCCCCTATAAAGGGCAGCAGGAAGCTGCAGTGAAGGGGAAAAGCTCAGGAAGCTGCAGGGAATGAGAAAGGCTCCTGCAGAGATGACCATGACAGCAGGGAAGTTGAGAAGTAAGAGCTAGAAGGTTGAACTCCAGCCACGAGAAGCCTGGGAGAGACTGCTGAATTTGGAACAAGCTTCAGGAATAAGAGAGAGAAACACTGAAGTGAGGCTTTGAGGGCCAGCATGTACCCTGAGGTTGAATAAATTGAATCTCCAGAAGAGAAGTGTTTTAAATAATTTTGGGTTGTATTTTTGAGGTACTGAGGAACTGAGACTCAGGAACTTCTTTGTGCCAACTAGCAGAGGGCACAGCAGTACACAGAGTTTTACAGGGATGCCCTGGGTCAAGTGTATTCACAATAATTCACCGTATGGTGTCAGGTAAGGTCTTTCCCGACAGCCAATAGCCCACTGGTTATTGTAATCCTTGTAAAATGTAGGTACAGATAATATTTAAAAACTTATGTATCTATACTGAAAATTATGTTCTTAAAGCCTTGAAGTTAAAGGGAGGTCACCAGGAGGTGACATGCCTCAGACAGGTTCTGTTTAGGCAGGGTGTATTAGGTGCTTAGCTCTCTGACTGGTCACTGTGTATTGTGCGTCTCATGATGCAAGTCTATTTGCATACTGAGCCACCAGCTAATCAAGACTGCAAAATCAACAGGAGACTGCAAAATCTATAGGAAGTAACACACAGCACGAGAATATCCAGTTTATTAATAAAGATGAAAGGACAGTTTTGATATTCCAGGGGTTGCAAAGAGATATACAGTGCACTTTACCTAGGGGACAAGCTGACAGCGTGTTTTGTCTCAGGAAAAAAGGATCATGGCCAGGCCTGGCTGAAAAACACTGGAAGGACTTTGGGGTGAACTTTGTTCAATATCATATGAAAGTACCTAGCTATATAAGTCTAGGTTCTAGAACGCAAGTTATGATTTGATTTTATATGTAAACATTTGTTTCCAATATTTCTACTTGCTATCGTTTGAATCTCTTCTCTTTGTTAAATAAACTTTTGCTTGTTTTCACTACACACAGATCTAAGTGCTATGTCTTAAGCAGAGCAGTGATCTGAGGTGAAGCTAGCAAGCTCACATTTACTGCTTCTTTGGGGGCAACAGATCTGTGAATATCATGAATGTCCAGTGGACGTGGGGCTGGACACTCCAGGCAGATGCTGGAGTGTGCCTACCACTATCTGCAGAGAGACAGCTGGGCCTGCCAGGCCTAAAGGGGAGTGCTTGTGTTGCCTGTGGCTGGTGGAGTTGGAGAGCTGACCCCCAGCAGCCACAGACAAGACTTCTTCATGCTAGGGGCAAGTGACAGCAAGGGTAGCCCGGGAGGTGTCACAGGAACCAAGAGGGGAAACAGAAGCGGAGTGATGCAGAGTGACCTCTGGCCACTGGGGGGGGGAGGGGAGAAGGCACACACTAAACAGCTGACCCTGTAATCAGTAAAGTCTGAAATTCTAGTACAATAGATGTTAAAAAATACCCTATTTCCTATGAGAAGCAGATACAAAAAGTACCATACCTCCTGCTATGACTCTATTACTTGCAACAGTTTGCTTTTTATAAAAAAAAAAAAAAAAAGTGTTCAGTTGCTAGAGATGTCATGTAATTGATCAAATTTTTAAGAGTGATCCCAGCAGTCAGTGTGCAAAAATGCACAGACACATGTACGATACAGGTGCCTTTTCTTATTTGGTGATAGCTGACCTCAAATCTTTCTCCAAATTACCACATTTTTTAACTTTTAACTGAAGAGTACATCCTGCTTCTAAGAAGCTGTCATTTTGACAGTTGACTTTCAAATGGTGGTTGGCATGCCTAAGAGTCTGAAGCAGCCATAGCTAAACAATCTCATTTAAAGGACCAATCTCATCAGCTCCACCTGTATAACTTGTCTTCAATAGGCCACAGTCCTCAGTTTTCTCCCAAAGCCTCTTCTGGCACTGTATAGCAAACAACCAGCTAAAGCGTATGAGCTTTGCAGCAACTTTTAAGGGGAAAATGTTTTGTTAATAAGACATTTTTCTAAGTTGCAGGTTGTAGCTGGAATTTATTCTAAAACAGCAATAACGAAAATGGTTAAGGTGTTTGTTTTTTAAAGATGAAATCCTGTCATCATATATTTAATTTTAAAAAGATCTATTTCCCATTAATGATGACACATCCAAATTAAACATTACTTTTGAAGTTGTGTAGCCCCAATACCATGTTAATGTAGCGCATTAAACTTGGAAATCTAATGAAGTGGCATTTGAATAAGGTGAAGGATAGGAAAAGGTAATATTTATAATAAAATGGAAAAAAATGACCACTTTTCTCTGGGGAAGGACAATTAATGTTGCTAACACTTACTGAACTAATATTCTGCTGATTTTTCTTTACTCGTTCCATCTCAGGAGTCTCTTTGACTGCTGTGCCAGAGCCTACTCCCTTCTTATAAAACACCTTCATATACACAAAGAAAAAAATAATTATGAGCCACTTCGGAATGCAAGCATCACTTCTCATAGAAAAGACCTAGGCAATTTTCCAAGTTCTAACCTTGTCTGACTATAACTCAAGAAAAGCAAATACATTAATTTTTCCAAAATCAGCTCAATTATCACTATCTTTCTATACTTTTTTATATCCACGGGTAACCCAGGTAATCTATCATCATCATCCTTTTGATCTCAATTTCTTACAGATTTTCTATTGATAATTTTAACTTTAAATAATAATAGATTTTAGACCAGAACCTGCACATGCTTACACATGTAACATTAAGTTTAAGTAATCTCACTGAAAGCAATGGAAAGACTCACAAAAATAAGCATTTTCAAGATCGTGACTTTATGTTGCCTTTTTCATCCCTAGATCACAAAGTAGTCTAAAAAGGTGGACAAATATTATTATTCATTTACAGACTGTAATATTGAGGTACAGGTTGGTTAAATGGCAAGCTGATTCAGAGCTAGAATCCAAGATCTTCTAGCCACAGGACTACATATTACAACTGAAAACAAAGCTTTTATCTGTAAAAATACCATTCTATTTTTATACTACCTGTCTTTATTCCAATGGTTTTAATAGGGGTCAAAACACAATGCATAAATACAATCAATAAGTCAGGGTATTGAAGGAGACAGTATTCAACAAATCCCAAGAGCTGCCATACTTTAAATAAGCCTCATGTACCACTGCAGATTGCACAACTTTCAGGTAAATTTCATTTGAAAGAAAAATGTCTGGAATTTGAGTAATAGGTGTCGCCAATGTTGCCATTCAATTTAGTATTATTAGGCTATTAGTATAAAACCAAGTTTGACTCATGACTTCACAGAATAAAGCTTTAACATTTAGTATTTCTGGCTTTCCTAAACCAAGACTTATTGAGCTTTCTGGTTTTCCTCAGTAAACATAAATAATGAAGCATAAGTGCAAAACCCACACACAATGTTTCTCTCTCTCTTTAGTAACATGGGAACAATCAGACTGGATAAGACCCTTGGTTTAGTAACCTATCTCTAGCACCAGATGCTGGAAAGTAAGGTGCAAGAAACCCCACAGTAGTCAGACAAGGAATAACCTGTCCTCATGAAAGTCTTATTCTAGACCCTAATAATTAGGGGTGGGCTTAAACTCTGAAGCATGAGACTTTTATATCCTTTCAAAACCTTTATTTTTTAGTATTAATTATAACAACTCTGGATATTCTTGTCATCCATATTGCTAAATTCTGGGTCTCAAAGACATTCTGTGGCAATGAGTTCCACAGTGTAATTACAGATTTTGTGAAAAGCATTCCTTTATTTATGCTAGAATTTTGAATTTACCACCTTTCAATATCATTAGCTGTCACCTTGCTTTTGTCTTATGAGATGAGGAGATCAAAAGCTTCCAGTCTACCTTCTGTTTACTTTTATAATGTCCCCTCTTATTCATCTCCTCTCAATGGCAAACAATCCTCAATCTTTTCAATCTATCTTCATAGGAGAGTTTGTCCATGCACTAAATAATTCTTGCTTCACTCCTCTGAACTCTTAGTTTGGCAATGGCCTTTTGGGGTGGGGTGAACAGTATTACCCAGTATTTCAGATGAGGGTGAAACATGCACATATCTGATTTTTAAGGTAATAAAATTTTCAGCTATGTAGAATTTTACCATGTGAAAAGAGAGACAGCTCACGAGTAAGTTCTTTAAAATTGTTAAAATGCACAAACTTGTTAAAAGGAGGTAAAGAGATTTACATACAGTACTCATTAAACTAAAATATGTTGTTTCTTCCTCCATCACGAGGTATAAAACATATTGGAACATGAATTTTACTATGAAAGAGATGACTGTGCAGTTAAGATCCTACTGTGAATGATCTGACATATCATTTGGAGCAAGTTGCGCTAGGAAAGCACTTCCAGCTGGCAAACAAAAAGAAGCATTGATTTTATCTGCAGAGCTAGCTGTTTGTTTTGTCCTCTTTAGCAGAGAAGGAACTCCGTCTCTTTAACCCTGACAAAGTCCAGGTGTGAGACACTGCCAAACTAATGAGAAACAAATAAAAGTAGGATCAAAGAATGTCCCAATTTTTCTTTAGTGTGGTTGCCTCTAGTACCATCCCTAGTTATTTAGCACTAGATTGCTTAATAACTTACCTTTATTAACCTAAGCTGCACAGGAAAGTAAAAGGTCAGAAGGTGAAGAGAACGAGCCAATAGTATATTAACATATCGTTCCCAGTTATGGGCTGGTTTCACAGAGAGAGGGTGCAGTTAAGAAACAGAGTTCAGAACTTTTATCTCAGAAATAAAGGTATATGCTTTTGTTAAATAATTAGCTAAATATAACGGGCCATTTTTTTTAAAAAGCCACAGTGTTGCAGGCTCATGCTGGCCCTTACAGATTTACTGGAATTTCCTAGGAGGTTCCAGGACTTTGAGGCTTGCCAAAACTCCTCCAAGCAGTGGCAGATTGATTGTATGGCTCTGAGTCCTAACTGGCAGGGGGCTCAAATCCCAATAGAATTTAGACCCACAGATCCACCTGCTGCCCTCTTCCCGCCGACAATTGCTGGGGAAGAGTGGGGCCAGGAGATGGGATTCAGGGAGGGCCTAGCCCAGGTTGCCCTTTTTTACCTTTTGTGTTTGAATTTAGCACATTACTGTTTTATTGTAACATGAGACATAGCGTAAAACATGCCTCCATAATACATTGCACAGCAGTGTTCAAACATGAGGCAACAAACAGCAGCAAGGAGCAAATATGGCAGGCCAAGAACTGAGGCAGCTGGGCCCATCAGCAAATAGTATCAGAAAGCAGTAGGTTCAGTGCTTCAAAATCCCTTCTCTGAAAGGAGAAGAGACTATTCCCAACCGCAGTCACTTGGAGTGGTGGTGATGGCAGGAAGATGCTACACGAGCCTCCACTGCCCAAACCTATCTCAGAGGCCTCTCTTCTCTCCTTTCCCTGGAGGCCCCTGCTTCCACTTCTGATGCTGCAATGTTGAGGGTGATATAGCTAAACTGAACAAAGATTTAGCCACAAGCCTGTTTTTGAAGTGAAATGTAGTTGAGTAGCTAAAATGACGTGCAATACTCAGGAATGTCACCTCTCTGGTCAGATAGTGGTAAAAATTTCAAGCAACATTGTTTACATGTTGAAATTTTGTTGCAATACAACATAGGTTAATTTACAATACCAGCTTTAATAGAATTCCTTTACCTCTAGACAACTGGCTCTTTTTGAGCTAATGATTGGGAAATTAGTACATTAGCCAGCAGACATCCTACTGACCTTTACAAAGGAGTCAGCCGGAATAATAAGTAACTGGACAGTCTTTGGTCACATCAACTAAATTCCCTGTATTCATTTTCTCTTTTGGGAAACCACTATTAGATTAGAAGTACAGTGAGCATTACCTACAGCAGAACTAATGAACATACAAAAGTGAAGAGGACTGAATACATAGGGAACAAAGTGGGAAATTTTAGGAATCTGAGCCATTATGATTTTTATTTAGCGGTAAACTAAAACCTGGATCTAGCATAAAGTAAAAAACCCATCTCTTGTCCAATGTAACATAAAACCATTGAACTAATATTTTTAAGTCAAATGTATTTTGTAACAGGCTCTCTTCTAGTTTTAGACCATAACCATATGACAAAACTTATACTTACAATGGTGCCACTCCAGGTTTCTTCTCCTTTTAATACACAGTTTGTAATAAAGCTATCTTCAGGGGTTGATAAAAAAAATTCTTCGGTTAAAAAATAATTGAGAGTCTTGGTGTGGGTAGCATCATGATTTAGTAATTCAAAATATTAGTGTCAAGTCTAGCAAAGACAGGTGTTCTTTCTAAAAGAAATAGGGATATGGTCTTTGCCATTGCAAAACTATGCATATGAATGAAGGACAATTACTTGAATATTCCCATTTTATGCCAGGACACAAGAGAGCTCATTTCATACTGAACATAT
Source organism: Trachemys scripta elegans (assembly GCF_013100865.1). NCBI lineage: Eukaryota > Metazoa > Chordata > Testudines > Emydidae > Trachemys > Trachemys scripta. The sequence goes on along the minus strand of NC_048299.1, from coordinate 36,425,495 downwards.
GTGAAAAATCACTTCTAAAAGCAGAACTGCTGCTACTCACTGAACTGATGTTTTTCTGAGTATTCTTAATCCTCTCAATTTCTGGAGTATCTGGTATGGTACAGTAGTTACAGAGCATCTTCCCTGCTTCATCTTTGTACATTTTCTGAAAAACACCATTTTACCATGGTCATGTCATCTCTGCTTACGGCTAGAACATCCAAAATGTGTATTCACTCTGATAATGTAAAAGCACGTTAAAATAGTTGTAAATGGTTTAGTCCCAATTAACAGCCCCTTTACACTTCCAGAGTGGTGTAAAGGGACCTTAGGCCTAGTCCACTCTAGGAAATTAGGTTGATGTAACTATGTCGCTTAAGGGGTGTGAAAAATCCACATCTCTAATCAACGCAGTTAAACCAACCTAACCCCTAGTGTAGACTGCTCTAGGTGGATGGGAGAATTTTCCTGTTGACCTAGCTACCACCCTCTCAGAGGGGTGGAGTACCTACGCTGATGGGAGAACCCCTCCCATTGGCATAGCTACTGTCTTCACTGAAACACGCAGCTGCAGTGTTTTAAGTGTAGACAAGCCCTTAGTGTAAATGAAAATCAGGCCCAAAATTAGTTCCACATGTGGCTTCCACATGTAAATATATTTAATATCAGTATGGATTCTTCTAATTAATAAGAGGTAATGCAGCATGCACTGCACAATGTGTGCCTAGGGCACACTCTTGTGAGACACGAAAACACTTACTTTTACTTCATTCTGTACTCACCTGGCTTGCAATTTCAGAAGCTCTTTTGGCTCTTCGTATCTCAGGAGTATCTGTGCCCACTTGCATCCCCTTCCCTTTAATTTCAGTCTCCAGATCTTTCTTGTATTCTTTCTGCAAAAGCCATAACTTCAATAATCCTAAAATCTACAATAATCCTAACCTTTAGTGTAGGTGCTGTTGTACCTGTAATTTGTGTGCTATCTTCAGAGCTATTTTTGTAACACTCATTGGATTCCAAACAATGGACGGTAGCTGTACAATCTAGTTTTTTTGCAAGCTATGCTTAGTTCATTCAACTTTCAACATGACTTTATATATATATATATATGTAATCCCATTGGGGTTTAGAGAGCATGGCCCCTTTAAATTTTTTTCCTGAGAGGGGAAATGATGATTGTTCCAGAAGGAGGAAGCGCTGTTTGAGGATGGGGAGCAGCAGAGAGAGGGGAGATTGACTTGTGTGTGTCTGGAGCTCCAGACAGAAGGGCTGCAGCAAGCTGGCCCTCATGGAGAGAAGGAGCCAAGAACCTGCCTGAAGCCTGGGAGGGACAGAGCGGCCAACTGGGGACACCCCAGGATAGGAGCCAGGAGGAGCACTGTGACAGGGAGGAATCACCTGAGAAGGACAAACCAGAGCTGCATGGGGCCGTGAGTACTGGGGCTTGTGACTTTGCATTGGGAATAAGGAAGGAGGCTGTTAGCTAGTTAAGCGGGAAGGTTGTCGCTCTGTGTGGCTTTGCAGAGAGCAGCAGAAGAGGGCACCAGAGGGGTTTGTTGGGGAAAGTTTACTAGTGCTGACAACGACCAGGAGCACCCACGACTCACCACTGGACTGGAACTTTGCCTAGGACTCCTGAACTCTGTGTGCAGACACATTGCTCGGTGTCTGCTCCTTTCAGACTGTGGTACTACGGGCCCTGTGGGGCCTTGAGTTGAATGCAACCCTGTTTTACCGCTCCCCCTATATTTCCCCGTTTTCCTCCTTTTATCCCTCTGTAAATAAATATTTCCCTGTCCTATATTCATTGTACTATTCTGGTGTGTGTGTGTTCACTCTGGGGGGTTTGGAACAGGTGCCCCTGGGGTGGAAGGGACTTTCCCTGCTGCATTCCTGCGCGCACCTTCTCTTGGCCAGAGCTGCCTGCAGAGCAGACTCCATCTTGCCCACAAGGGCACTAAAGTTACATATATTTAAAAGTCTTATTGTATTTTTCTTTAAATATAATGTACATGTTTCATTCTGTACCCACCTGGCTTGCAATTTTAGAAGCTTTCTGGGCTCGTTGTATCTCAGGGGTATCTGTGCCCACTCGCATCCCCTTCCCTTTAATTTCAGTCTCTAGGTCTTTCTTGTATTCTTTCTGTGAAGAATAGGATTGGCAATACTCAGATGTACAAGAGCCAAAGCTTTATATGGATCCTGCTTTCATCTGTGTGCCTTCATTGAATAGAATCCTTATAATACCAAATGGCTTTTATATTAATAGCATTAGCTCTGTGGGGTATACTACCTACAGTATATCTATACTCCACTTGTTGCCAGCTTAAAACATCCTTTTAAGAATACCGTTATCTAAAATTTCATGCAGCCTTTTATCTCAGTCTCTCTCTTCCATTTTCACAGTCCTGACTGGAGGCTTGTGTAGATATGAATCACTTCCTCTGACTATACAAGATCAAGGCTGCAAGGCCTTAAGCATTTTCCCTATTTCTGCATCCATTTATCATCTAGTCCTAGCCAAACAAGCAGCACCCTATTTTAAGGCCCAAAAGCTAGTCAAGGTAGCAGGTGCAGCTCCTAATCATGGTGCTGATGATGTTAGTAAGTAATGAAACTTTCACCTTTTCCCAGGAGTTGGAATGTGTCACACCAAACTCTAATCAGCCCATGACCATGAATTTTGTGAAACCTAACACATTTGATTCATTACTGTGCTGATTTGTCACAAAGCGGAACTCTTAATAAAGGTAGCTTATTATATTCTGTTGAATTAAAAGCTTCCACCAAATACTGTACTAACCTGGCTTGCAATTTCAGAAGCTTTCGTGGCCCGTTGTATCTCAGGGGTGTCTGTGCCCACTTGCATGCCCCTCCCTTTAATTTCAGTCTTCAGGTCTTTCTTGTATTCTTTCTGTGAAGATACAGTTTCATATAATCAGATGTACTATAACCACATATTTATGGGCCAGATTTTCAAACTAGAGCTCCTTTTTTGTGGACATAACCTTACACCTGAAACGAACTGCCAGGAAACCAAACTGTAGGAGCAAAACTTTGGGAGCTATTTCACAAGTTCAAAACTGCAGCCACAAAAATATGGTCTGAAAATCAGGCCATATAAATAGTAGTGACTATCTTCCAAAGAATTTTTAAAAACTCTGTGGAATGTAATGTAACAAGCTATGTATGGTGTCTTCCCAATACAAGCATAATCTTCCCTTAAAAAAATAATTTATTTATGAAAAGTCTATGGTAGAAATCTAATGAGTACAAAGGTGTTTCCAGTGAGCTCTTGTAGCAAAAAAGTTGTAATTTACCAATTTGATATGAGGTCTTTGCTGAACCACACTCATTAGACAAATGGCAATACTTCTATACATGATCTTTGGTTTTTCAGTTCTATAAATTATAACTATCTGGTAATCATGAATGGCAATGACTATTTCATCTTCATCACACCCAAAGAATATACATCCCTCATTCATAAGCAAATGGAATTAAAATATTGAGGCACTACATATATTGGTTTTAGTTCTACTGTTTGATAAAAGAAGCAAATAAGTTATGCTCTTAGCTATTCCATACTGAGCACTCCTTTCTGTTTTGGTGTTCTTCCACCTACTGAAAACAATCAGATCAAAAATAAATACATTTTCTTTCTTTTCTTGCCCAAGTTATATGGCTCAATGAACATTGACTATACCCTCCTATTAATTAAAAAGGGTTAATCTCTTACATTGTAGGGCACCAAGAGCCTGGGCTAAAAGGCTTTCGCTTCTTGATCTCTTTTTGAGTGGAAGAAATTGATCAGCCTAGTGGTAACATACCCCACTTCTCACCCCACGCTTTTTTCACAAAGGACAAGATAACCTGTGAAAAGGGTTAAGATTGCTTTTCCTCTCCTGTTGAGGATGGACTGGGAGAGGTTTCTTCCTGGCTTCTTCTTTTTAAAAGATTGAGAGGACAGTACTGGGTGATATGTGTATCCTCATTAACTTGAAGCGAGCAGGGCAGGCCCTATGCATCTACACTCACTCTGGTCACAATAAATGGACTTGCATCTGAAGAAGTGAGGTTCTTACCCATGAAAGCTTATGCTCCCAATACTTCTGTTAGTCTCAAAGGTGCCACAGGACCCTCTGTTGCTTTTTAATAAATGTTCCATTTCCCAGAAGGCCATTGACAGAAGCAGGGCTTCAAGTGGATTTAAGTTTACATGATCTCGTGGTAAGCTGTGGATTTGGTGTTAGGGAACTGCCATGTGAACTTGGGCCAGCACTGTAAGTACTAAGGCCCAAATCCTGAAACATGTTCTGTGCAGGCGGACCCCTGCGCCCATCCATGAGCACAGAATAAATTGCAGGCTTAAGGTCCAAGCAACAATGGTTCTTCAGCAACAGCTTTGCATTTGGGAAGTAGCTTTCACAAATATATATTTAATCATTTATATAAATGTAAGTTGCAAGATGTTTGCCAATACGCACCAATATCCAGTTCCAAAAACTAAAATGTTTAATATACAAGATTTTTTTAAAAAACTTCAGCAAATGTTTCTTTAAAAGCCCATTAAACCATATTCGTCTCTCTTTTCAATAGAGCGGAGACTAGTTTTCACTAACTGAAGCAACCAATAAACTGAGAAAAACCCCAATATTTTAAAATGCTTTATCCACTGACCTCGCTAACAATTTCCGATGCTCTTTTTGCTCTCCGAATGTCAGGAATATCTGGAATCAGTATCATTCCTTTCCCCTTTATTTCATTTTCCAGATCTTTTCTATATTCTTTCTGCAAAATATAGGTTCCACCAGTTTCAAAACATACAGTATTTCCATTTAAATTATGCAAAAATGTAGAATATTTTCCAGAGGGTGCACTGTAAAGACTGAACTTTCCACTACATTAACAACCTTCACCAGCAAAACATACCTCATTCAGTATCTGGGCTGCATTTTTCACTCTAATCGAATCCGGAGTATCTTCAAACACTGTCAGTCCTTTTCCTTTCATCCCTTCTTCCAAATCTTTTCTATACTCTTTCTAAGGATTTAAAAAAAAAAATTTCCGCTTTAATTGTGTTCAAGATCTTGAAAAGATATGCCTCTTAAGTATTTGAAGCCTTTCTTTGAAATTTTCTATGAAATATGAATTAGCTGAAGTACATTTATCATAGTTAAAACAGAATTGGAAATTATCAAATCAAAAGGTATGTTGCACCAAAAGTGAAAAGGTTTTAAATTTAGCCTTTTATTTTGCTGTGTGCTCTTGAAAAACGTTCCACCCCTATACAGTACTACCTCATCTGTATAAGGACCTTGGGTTGTAGATCTTCGTATGTATTAATTGCAATAACCTTCGCTTTGTGGGCTTTCCTGTGGATGGCAGCTTTGATAGATTGGTGGCTAGCAAACTACATTTTCAGCCCCATTCTACTAATGGCATCACAATTAGGATAGATGCCCTAAATAACGATAGTAAGAGCTGGTAACCTGCCTATTTGGTAAATTATGTTCCACAAAACTCCCACCATCTGACTTCAATTTCACTCAGACACTGCACTGAGATAGTATCTATCAGCATTTAGCAGCTACTATTGCCATACTATCCAAGTGCTCTATGTAAAATTAAAAGCACAGTGGAGGCTGCTGTGGCCAGCTGGTTCTCCGTCCTCTCCTGTATTCCCAGATGAGCGATGTGAACTGATGACAGGCAGCAAAAAGATGCTTTAATCCAAACTTAAGGTTTTTACTTACGCTCTCTGAACTCCCTTTTAAAAAGAGTGAGTGGGTTAAAAGACATACTGAGATTTTAAGCAAATATTTTTCAGCTGGCTTCTTAAGTAAATGAATTAAAGCTTTCCTTTATTTACTGAATTTCACAGAATTTAGCAAAATACTTTGTCCTTTCATAAGCCCTTTATTTAAGGCAAACAAAAGAGGATACACCCAGCATTAAAGAAGCTTCCCTTTAACATCAGTAAATTATCAGGATCATCTATGATAATCAGGAAGATCCTCCCATTAATATGGGGAATAATTAAATTCTCTCTCTCTCTCTCTCTCTCTCTCTCTCTCCCCCAAAGAAGTTGTGTTTCTACAGAAAGCGGGTCTCATTGTAATAACAGATGTAATCTCTGCTGAGTGCTCTCCACAAGGAGACACCAACAGAAGAGATTGCAACTGAGCAGACACATTGTTTTATTGCCTTTTTAAGACATGAAGTATTCTGAAATGAATGAGGAATTTATTGCCCATTTAAGAAATGAAATAACTGATTTCTCTTACTTTCCTAAACCATGGTGTTTCCTTAAAGTATAAGAAGAACCTTTACATAACAACAAAGCAATATATCCCCGAACGTACAACTTGACAAACAAATGTTAATAATTTGGCTTATCTGATTTTTTTATTTTTTGGAATAGAATTTTGATAATGTGGGGATAACATTATCTGGAACTCAACAGTCTAAACTTGTGCCTAAATGTTGCTTTAATGCTCATATTCTCCTTCCCTTTGACAAACAAAGGATTATTTCTCTGGTGGTGAGGGGTGAGTTTAAAAGGTGAGAGAAAGGAAATCATTTAATGCACTCCATTAAGGAAAAATGCAAACTGACATTTCCTTGGGGAGTAGGCCGACATAATAAGCATGGGAGTGTCTTAAGTGCATACAATGGTGTTGCCAAAGGAAGCTGTATCTTGAACCAAGCTCAAGTAGCATTCGACCCGTTGGGAGGAAATCATTTTACCAGAGGATGAATTGTTTGTAAAGGCATGTTATGTTATCTGACAACATCATACCATCTTAGACCAGGATTTCTTAAGAAAATTTGTAGGTAAACAGGACTGTCTCTTTTTCCAGAGAAAAACTGGGGTGCACTTATTCAGTTATTTAAAAAAAAAATCAAAGCAGGAACCCTTCAAAAGTAGAAGGGTGAAAATGTTTTTAATTTTGGCATCTTCAATTCTGCTTAAATGGATAGGGTAGAAATGTTAATTCTTAATATGACAAATCTAAACACTTCTTTGTTATAATTCAAATTTATGTAGATGATATTGGACAGATTTGACATTTTTTATTCCTAAATACGCATGAAATGAAATTAAAAATACTGATATACTGCTGAATCTGGTCAAACGAATATGTTCAGTATATGGAATTTATCCAGATTAATACTCTGTTCTGATATGAAAACAAAGCTGTCTAATAGTACAAGGAAAGGGACTATTGGTAGGAGGATTTTGAGCAGTGAAAAAAATGTTACAGCATCCACACAGAAATTTGTTTTAGAGGTATCCTAAACCCTTATTTCTACAACATATCAGAAGAAATCTCCTATTTGAGAGTGAAGATTTAATTTACTATTTCATATTAATCTTTCAGAAACGGCACATGAAGAAAGTCAATCAAATATTAAAGCAACAGCTGTAATAAGGAAAATGGTTGGGCAACTTACAAGAAATGCATAAAGCAGACCATGTCATTTATGGTCAGAGCTATATTTTATGGATTTTCATTTTCTTTACTTCGCTGCTTCATATGTGTTGGATGTAACAATTATTTTGATTTAAGTAATATTAAAAAGTCAGTTATACAAAGCTCTTGGTACCCTAATGAATAATTAAAACTGGAGCAGAACTTCAACAGCATTAAAACAATTATTCAAAAGGGAATTCTGCCAGCCACCCAAACACTCCTTTCCACCCCTTCATCATTCTGAGAAGTGTATCTTCAGCCCTTTCCAAAATCCTATCAAACAGACTTTTGTCGTAGCATGCCCAGAAGGTCACCAGATTTGGACTATTTCAGACCATAGGCGGGAGCAAGTTCCAGAGACCTGGAGCCTTCACAAAGAATGCATTTAGGTAACCCTTTCATCAGGAGGAGTTGGGAACAACAAGGGCTGGGTTTAATATCTAGGGGGTTCCTCTTAACAATACAAAATAGAACTGGCCTGACTCCCCACCCAGTAATCTGGGAAAACTAAACGTTGCCCCTGGGAACCTCTAAGAGGCAATACTTCCCCACTCGCAAGCACTGAGTCTATGTACAACAAAATAAAACTTATATTAAAAGGGTAAAGGGACCCAATATTAATTTGAGAAAACATCACAACCACAATTCAAAACTATGTGACCATAGGCAAACACCTATGTGCACACAGTGCATTGGGCAGTGTCTTTTGCCTCAGTTTCTCTCTTTGAGGTGTGAAAGTCCAACAAATTGATGTGCTTTAACACACCACCTCCTCCCTCTGCTGCCCACTCACAGTTGGCTGTCCTTGGTTAGTGAAGACCCAGAGTCCAGGGGTGCATTCTCAGGGGTTCACCTCCCACTCTGGGGCGGGGTGTGTGTGTTAAGCAATGCTTCTGATGCTTCCCCCCTCTGCAACTGACTCACAGCTGCCACTGTCTCTCTTCCACCCCTGACCACTGTCTCTCTGCTGCCATTCTCTGCGACGTCACGTTCTGAGGATACGTCTACACTACCCGCCAGATCGGCAGGCAGTGATCGATCCCCAATCGCTCTGCCATCGACTCTGGAACTCCACCATGGCGAGAGGCGGAAGCGGAGTTGACAGGGGAGCGGTGGCCATCGAGCCCGCGCCGCGAGGACGCGAAGTAAGTGATTCTAAGTCAATCTAAGATACGTCGACTTCAGCTATGCTATTCTCGTAGCTGAAGTTGCGTATCATAGATTGATCCCCCCACCCCCAGTGTAGACCAGGCCTAAGGGTCTACCACTTAACCCAGCTCTCGGTGATTTCAGGAGGCAGTGGGGAATCTCACTGCCAATGCAGTTTCTGTGTAGTTTTTCTCTGCAACACTGTCCCCACACAGTATCTAAGGCGTAGCCCCAGACCTGCTCAGTAGTGATGTCAGCTCCAGGAAACACCAACCGGACACAGGGACGCTCAATTGAATTTAATCAGCTCTGTCTTCAAATGCTAGAGAGAGGGGCAGGTGAAATGGTGTCTAGGACTCTTTACGCAAAGTCCACACCACCAGGCAGAAACTTCTGTTCTCACCCATTCTCATCCTCAATGGTATATGGTATCCTTACACCCTACTTAGCAAGTGAGGTTCAGTTCAAGGCACACCAAGCACAGGTCTGCTGCCCTTTACTTGTACAATAATTATAACAACATTTCATTACCCCTGCATTCAAATTCTAGGGTGATTTGTAACCCAAAGCCAGCAAGAATGTATCATTTTGACAAAGCAACCCCATCTGCTTGGCACCTAGGCAGAGTAGGTATGTCTGTGCAAACAGGGTCTGCTCCCAAAGTCTTTTCCTCCAACTCATCACTAGATGTCAGGGGGAGAGCTCATTCAAACCTCGCTTACATTTAACACATAGTTTCTTGGCTTGGGTATGCTAGAATTTTCATGTTCATACAGGATTCTTTAGAAAGTATTGATACTGTTGAGAGCACTATCTCGAATATATAATAATTACATGTTGCAATAATCTGAATTGGTCAGATATAAAATCATGTGGAGGTAGTAGTTCTAATAATTCAATGATGCACTGAGATTCTGGATTTCTATCCACGAAGTCACATTCTTATCCAGCTAAATATTAAGATAAATGGTTCATGACCCATTAGCTTGTAGCTAGTCTGTTTATCAACCATTTATAGGATAACAAAGAAACAAACAAAATAAAACCCCTGCTTTACCCCTTTCAAAAGTTTGGTGACATGTTGTACATGCAAGAATTCTGGGGTCTTGTCTAAATCCAGCGATGCCTTTCCTTTAAGCCCTTCTTCAAAATCTTTGCGATATGCTTTCTGTTGAAACAGAACAACAGTTACTGATGCATGCTGTTATATGCACATGCATATACAGACATATTGCTGGAAGTACATTCTAAATTAGACACAAACTGCAAATTCAAATATAAATAAGACACTAAGTTAATGGTCAAGCTAAGTGGACTCTATTAGGGTCAGAGGGTTTTTAAACAACAATGATTATTTATACATCTATTACTAGTTGGTTCAGCACTGAATGGCTTCATGGAAGAAATGCACTTTGAGAAAGAATTGGACTATGGTAAGGAGGTTTTGATTGGTGAACAAGGAACAGGAAAGAATCACCTGGCCACGATGGAAGAAGGTATGAAGAAAAGTGTGAGCGAATGCCTCCAAAGAGAGGTGTCCAGGCAGGAGGGAAGTTGGAGCTAATGAGACCAGAAAGGTAAACAGGACTGAAACTGTGCAGGACTCTTAAACATGGACAAGGACCAAGAACCTGATGCAGAGTAAAAGCTAGTGAAGGATTTGACTAGGGAAGTAACATGGCCAAAGCAATGGGAGGAAAGAGAATTTTCAGCAGCATTTTGGATAAACTGTAGAGCAGAGTTTTGGAAGCAGGTAGGACAGAGCAGAGGAGATGTACGTGAGCAAAGTAATCTGTTAAGAAAGTATCAAGATAGTATATTTTTCTTTAAAACTACATTAATAAAACAGGAAAGCCAGGAAATTTGCATTTGAAGTCCAAACACCAACCTTACTTCTACCCACCGTGGATTTATAAACCAGAAACACACTTACCCTGCCCACCTTTCCTCATATACTTTTCCAGAATGAGCACAGACCATTAGTATTCCCACCCACACTCTATATACTGACAAATAAACCACACACTCACTACATACAGAGCAGAGAAGGAGGGAAATTAAATGAAGTGGTTATCCAGGTGAGGAGTAGAGAGGAAAAAGATGAAAGACTCAGGTTTCTGTTTCAGACAGGAAGGAGAGAAAAAAGTAAATAGACTTAGGGTCCCACTGACCTAGTATAGGCTCTGCCCAGTTTTAATCTCAATATTTCTAGCTTGCCACATATTACAGATGACATTCTAAGGCTGTTATAACAATTCCATCAGCACAGGATATAATTAAAGATAGGCTGGGGAGGTGATGTTCAGATGTGGATTAGGTTCAGGATTTGGGTTTCAAGACCAAACAAAGGCTATGTTTCAAAGTTCAATTACAATTCTACAAGATGTCCCTGTAAGATTTTGTTTCAATCTAAACTGTAACCAGAAAATAAGTCTCTTCCACTTATGGAACCAACCTGAAACCTAAATCGTAGGCATGGGTTTGCATCTGCGAATTAGAATCCAAACCACCCACAGAGAAAGGGGTCATGATTCACAGTTCAGGTTTTGATCCCTTTCTACTTCTTATCACTTATTATGCAAATCAAACATGTATTGCACCAACCTCACTTTGAATCTTTTGAACTTCTTTTGAAACTTGATAAATTGGCGTATCCATGAACTCCATCATTGACCTGCCTTTTGATTTTTCATAATCCTCTTTGTACTTAACCTAAGAAAATAAAATAAATAAATATTCTCCACAACTATAGTAGATGACAAAATGTGATGATTGTTTGATTGGGCTGGAGTCAGAAAATTCTGTCCTAGTCAAACCCCCTCTCAGAGCTATTGACTTGGATGTTTTTGCCAAGTTTTCTGTGGGTGTACCGGGGAAAGTTTTCTGCTGTAACATATGCCCTTGCCACAATGCTCTAGAGCTCAGGACCAGTGGATTTAAAGGACACCAGGAATGAGGGACATGAACTGTATCTTGTTTACTCAGCAAAAATAACCTTTTGAGCATATATAAAACCATAAATCAAAACACATTGCCATTAGCCAAATTAGGTGTAACCAAAAAGCTCATGCAAGCCTAGAGTTCAACAGCCCCTCAGAACCTGGTGCGGAGACCTGACTTTCTACAGGCACTTTCTTCTGTGGCTCTCCAGCTACTATTCTTAAAGACCCTCTCCTGAAACCTGCACAAGAGGAAAGGGAAGGAAGCCAGAGTTAACCCTTTGCTTCCAAGAGACCTGCTGTTGGTCTTACATTCTATTCCATGTCTACCCTCAGCTCCCTCTTTTCTTGTATATGTTTAGGCAGTATAGACAACCTGAATTTGGCCCTAAAACTTGTTATAAAAATATTGATGGACATAACTCTGAGGACATTGTAATATGCTTTTTGATTATAACTTGTGCAGCAAGGAAGCAGACATCTTTAGGCTTGGGAGCCTTGTAAATTCATTCATTCTCATCAATTAAAAGTACAACTCAGATTTATCGACAAGGCTCATGTATGGCCACATGTATTTGTTATTCATCCTAATCAGAGAAAGATATGGAAAACATCACAAAGTTAGACACTGAAGGTTTTATCTGCTGTGAGAGATATTTTAATTTCATGATCTTAAGTTTTAAAAACCCTCTTCCCTGTCGACGTGTGGCATTAGGCCTCACTCCTGCAACATTCAACATGTAGGCACTCAGCTGCTCCCACTTGCAACCCTAGTCACTTTATATGCATTTCACATCATTGTAATTTGTCATGGGATTTGTGCATGATTCAGTAACTGTAAGAAAGCTGTTTTTGTCTCTTCATAAGGTTTATTTACAATTTGTGTGTACCTGACTTTGGAGCACAGCATTTTCTTTGTGATGCATCTGTTCAGTTGTATCCAGGGCAAAATGATAGTGCCCCTTGCTTTTCTCAAACAGTTTCTTGTATTCATACTGAAACAAAGAATAGCAAAGCATGTTTTTAGATATAAAATTGACTGGTTTCAATTTAAATAAGCATAAAAGAAACAACATAACAAAGTACTGTTCAATACCATAACATAAAGTACCTAACTCTAATACTGAATCTTAAACAATTAAAAATAACCCAATTTTGGGAAAACATGTGATGGAATGAAAACAATGGCAAAAAACAGCCACAAAGTTCAGAAGAGTTTTTTTAAAACACCTGTCTTATTTATACAAATAAAGATTTTTGCTTGTGAAAAATAAAGAATTAATATTATTTAGGCTTAAAGGACAAGAAAGCATATTTGATGGTGTCCATTTGCCTTCTAGTGAAAATAATTATAAATTCACACAACATTTACACATATTCTCTTATGGTAACAAAAAAAATAGATAGATATATCTATATCTATATCTATCTATCTCTGCAGAACCTGGATATTTAAAGTCCATTCCTCAAGTAATAAAATTAAATAAAAAGTAATTTAGAAAAGCAATTGAGATAGGATACATTATTCTTACTATACTTAATTCCAGATGCAGAACTGGTCTCCTGGACAAGTACAAATTCTGTACTTGTCCAACCTGTTTCAGATAACTGTGTTAATTTGAAATTAAATTGTATTAAAAACAATAGGAAATCTTAGATCTATTACCTTGTCCATGTTATCCGTTGATTGATGATTACATGATGTAAGTCCAAATAAAATAAAGCATTGAGTACATAATGCAAGAGCACTCTTTGCTCTTGGTAAATTTTATCCCTTCAAAATATGTACACAGCACTTTATACATTTGAATTTGCATTCTTCACAAACTCTTTCAAAATAAACAGAAAATATCCCACTCACCCCAAAATGTTGTATGAAAATGAAGCTATTGTAATCTAAATTTCGTGTATTCAGTTACAAATCTCAAAGACCTTCTGCAATTAGAACAAATGAAGCTAATATAAAGCTGCTAAATTTCAGATTGGATGTGTGTGAAAATTTAAATCTAGATTTCAAATGATACACAATAAATATCTAGGGAATCTGAGAGCAGAACTTGACCCTTTTATCTCATTTCTCATCTGAAATCAGATATGTAATGAAGTCTCTCACAAAATCTGCAACTCTGTATTTGTGCATATATACACATTTCTGGATTTCCCTCTAAATGTTATAACTTATCCTCACAAAACACCAGCTTGAATTACATTTTTGCAATAAAATACCGTTAATATGTTTTGTGGAGCCGTTCATACAAATAATTATTTGCAGAAAATCATTGTCAAAACATGAAGTACAATACACTGTGTACGTTACAATGTATCACACAGGTGATAGGTGTGGATACATCAGGATAAGGATGAACAGAAATACACATTTCAGGGAAGAACTGTGGACTATGTAGAAACTAAAAGGTTCAGTAATTGCTCTTTTAACAGCAGTCAGTATGTCATACTGTAGGTAGGGTAGAAGAAAATAGATCTTGAGATCATTAGGGGCAGAAAGGCTGTTCCAGATATTGAAGCAGACTAGAAGAAGGATCTGCTGTTCATTATGGAGAGAGAAGAGGAAGAACACAAAAAAGATGGAATTTGAGGAGCATAGGGAAAGGCAGGAGAATAAATAAAAAATAAGTCAGAGAGATGGGGCAGGGGAAAGATCAAGACCATAAAGGATTTTGAAGACTAAAAGTACATCTACACTGCACAACTCTGATGGTGGCATGTAGGGTGCATGTAGCTACATGCATCAGTGAAAGGCTCTGGCAGGGGGAAGGCAGTGGGGAAAGCCTCTGTCAGTGGAGCCTCCCTCTTGGCAGAGCCGTTCCCTGTTGCCACAGACATGTTCCAGCAGCTTCCTGCTGGGGAGCTTCCAGAGCCTTCCGCCACTGCTGGAGCCTTTTCTTGAGTTGGAGAAAGGCTTTGGCAGCAGGGAGGCTGCGGGAGACTACACTGCAAAAAAATAGCTGTGTAGATGGGGAGGGCACTGCTTGGGCATGTAGAGAGCCATGTAGTGAACATACCCACAGGATTCAAGTGTGTCTTTACTCTACTCACCTAAGCAGTGCCTCACCATCTACAATGCAATGTATACACTACATGCCCCCCAGCATGTGTATGTACTCTACATGCCACTGTAAGGAGTGTGCAGTAGTGTAGATATACCCCAAGATATTCTACACTTGACAAATAGCTAGTGAAGCCTACTATAGGGGATGGATATGAAGTTTTCTTGTTTCTGATCACAGCCAAGATTAACCACCAGCTTTTGGACAAAACATAGTCCAGAGTTAACTTTTAGGGAGACCACAAACGTCTCTAGTTGTAGGGATGGAGACCATGTAGGAACCAACCACTGTTTGGGCAAAGGAATGGTAGAAATCATGTCAGATGAAAATGTTTTAGAGGTGAGAGTAGGCAGATATATAGGCATTAGGGAATCTGAAGATAAGCTGAGCATCTAGGTTCTTGTCTTATGTGACATAAGTAGAAGAAGGAAGTTCCAAAGTTCACACTGATGGTGCTCATTTAACTCATTCAAATATCAATTTAAAATGCATTAAATTGAGGGAAGCTACAGGCCAAACAAGGATGAATAATTTGATGAGCAGAAAGTGAAGAAGGACCTAAATCCTGGAGGTCTATAGATTTGGATATGATCAGTACAAAAGTGATAGGCATTCCCTTTCTGAATTTAACCTTGGCTAAGGGGGAAAGATACTGATGCAAAAGGAAAGGGGGATAAAGAAAGAAAAGGTACTTAGAAAAGGAGCAGCTGTGGGAGAGTTTCAGTTCACAGAAGGGTAATGCGAAGAATCAGATTCAAACTGGATAGCTGGATTATTTTGTGCCAGAAGCAGGGCTTTACAGGTGGACTTTAAAGGCCTACTCAGAGTAAAATATAAGAAGCAAGGGGAACCAGTCCTTCAAAGTGTCTCTCTCTCTCTATGTGTATATATATAATAGAGAGAGAGAGAGAGAGAGAAATAATACATTGTGATCAAAACTCATTCACAAACAGGAAGACAATGCCAAACGCGTGATACATTCTGCAGTAAATTAAATAAATAACTACATTTTCCTTTTATAAGTACATTAAAAGGTAATAATTAAAAAAGACAACTCACATTACTGTGCATTTTGCTGGCATTTAAAGCATGCTCTAAATATAGCAAGTTTGGTAGGTCTGAAGCCGGATTGTGTAGACTTTCCACCATATCTTTTTTGTATTTCACCTGAAAACCGAATACAGAGTATAGCAAGTGAAGACTTGTGAAATGTACAGCAAGTTCTATTTATACTGTACGCTATAAAAACAAGAAAAAGAAAATGAAAATCTTACCAAAGTGCTTGCATGAGTTATGTACAATGACCACTAGGTGGTGCTCATTTACTACTATTTGAAAAAAATCAATATACAGTGAGGGCTTCCTTTCCACTAGTGAGCAAATATTTTGATAACTACTCAAACATTTCAAAAAGGGTAAAGTTAATCAAATCAGATTTTGTAAGACTTTTTAAAACTATAGCAGATATATACATCAGAAATACCTTTTTACTGATTTTTATTTGAATCTTATCTTTAAACAATATTGTTCTACAGTATTGGACAATTTATCATTAACTTTATATTGTCCATTGGTAATTCTTGCTTTTCTTCTCTCGAGTCAGATTATTTTTCATCAACTGCTTGTGTGCAAAAAATCTTTATAGAGCAGCTACCCCACAATCAAACAGTATTTTGTACATGTATTTTTATTTAATACAAAAAGAAGAACAGGAGTACTTGTGGCACCTTAGAGACTAACAAATTTATTAGAGCATAAGCTTTCGTGGACTACAGCCCACTTCTTCTACAGTTTGCTTTTAGTAACAAGAATCAATGGAGCCTTAGATGAGAGAGAACCTAATCATGTGATGAAATGGCAAATCATACACATGCCCAATAGCTGACAGCAGTATTTCCCAAACTTTTAAAAGTTGAGTTTCCCCTTTGGGAAAATGAAACCAATCAAGCCCCCCCTGGCACCCTGCCTACATTACTCCTGGGGGAATTCTGCCCCCCAAAATTAAAAATTCTGAAACAAAAATTAAAAATTCTATGTGCAATATTTTAAAATTCTGCATATTTTATTTGCCTAAACAACACAACATAATCACACCTGTTTCAATTATATTTGGTCATTTATTTCAAAATACCTGTCAGCAAGTATGTCTAACAATACAGACAACAAAAAAGATTCATGAAATGTTTTTTTGACAGATACATTCCTTACTAGACATATTAATACAGAACTCTGAGTAATAATTCATTTAAACTACAAACAGAACCGTATTCCCCTCACACCAATTCGTCTTTCATGAAGTTATCCAACCCCTCCCCAGTCTCCCCATACACACATTAGAAAACCCTGGTTAAGATCCTCACGATATAATACGTCCTCTCTTTTCTTACATCTGGTCTAAACTTAAAAAGTTTCAGCAGCGTAACATTGTTTGCTAGGGGCATGATTTTTTTTTTTTACTATTTTATGGATCTTACTCCACTGACTGGGGCAGAGCAGAGAGGGGCCCTGTACTCTTTAGGGCACTGTGCAGCCTTTACAGAGTAAAGAGGGAGCAGTCCCTGCACAATTGTGCCTGGCAATCACCCAAACCACACAAAAGGGAAGTAAGATTCCTTGCAACCTCCCTTTCTTTGTGCACCACCAAAGGGACCATGTGCAATCTGCCCCTAAGTTACCCAGGACCTCAGTACTGCCTCTAAGAACAGCCCCTATTTAGGACATTAACCACATGAAAGCATTGTTAAACATTCTGTCAGCATCGTAGCACCACATGTACATGTGCTTTCTCCCATCTGAGTCTGACTGCAGCAGGCAGTGACATACATGAAATCCCCGAACTGCTCTCCTTTCTTGAAATGCTGCACTTTGGCTCCATCTCCCGGTTCATGTGCATACACAGCAATTCCTCAAAATATTTCGAGCCTCACAGACAAGAGGCTGGGATTTGTCACAGCCTGAGGAGGGTTGCAGGCAGAAAAGGGCTATGAAGGGTACATTGTAGGCACTAGCAGGAGAAGGGCTTCATCATAAGTGGGGGTTGAAGTGGCTGGTGCCCTATATGTACTACTATGCAATGGGTCCCACAAAATATAGGTTTGGCTCTGAATTCTACTTTCAACCAGCTTTCAAACTGATTTCCATGTTAAACTCCAAATTCAATTTCCCAGCTCTTGCAGATGTAGATACAATACATATTGTGAGCTGTTGCTCTTGGTAAACCAAATAAGATGCATCATTGGTTCACAAGAAAATCATGACGTTTAGAGGATACCAATATCAATATACCGTACATGCTGAGAGGTAGAACACAGAACAACTGCACTTACATCACTCGCCAAGGTGGATGCCATCTGTGCTTGCTTGAAAGAAGCACTGCCAAGAGGGTTATACTGGTGGTTCTTCATTTCCTTATTGAATTGCTCTTTGTATTTAACCTGCCACCAGAGCAAACACATTTTATATTGAAATGTTACACTGAAAGGAAGCATGAAGAATTGAGAGATTACTGATGAATTTAAATGAAGACAAATTCTCCATCTCTAAATCCCCAAACATTACATAATGGTGAAGGTGACAACAAATATGGAGAGAGAAGAGTTCCCCAAGAACATGTTTTATGTAAGAATAGTTTTATTATGTTAATGTATGTTTATAATCAAAAATGTTTTTACACAAAAGAAATAAAAAGTAATATATTTTCAGTATCACCCACTAATGACACTATTGTTGATAGATGTTCTTGTGGACAGGGTATAGGACATCTGGGATCATACATCCACTCAAAAATGTCTCCAGGACTATTCACTTGAATTTAGAAATGAACTCACTTCAGCCACACCTGTGCCCATTATGTGATGGTTTTCCACTAACTTTCATCTGACTGAATTTCACTGGCATAGAATTAAACTTTTAGATTTGTACGCACAAACATTTTCACCAAAGTACTTCTATAAACAAAAAATAATAAAACCATTTGATTTACCTGACTAAACACCACTAACAGTTTGAGTAGCAAATATAGACTGTTGAATACTCCAGAGATTTTTTTGTCAAAAATGTAAAATACTTTTGAATAGATAAATGGGAGGAAATAGAACTATTTGCTGTAAATTATTTCCTCAGTTATAGAGTGAACTGGAGTGAAATTCTGACCTCACTGTAGCTAATACAAGTTTTTCCATTCACGTCAACAAGGCCAATATTTCATCCAGTATGTATAAGGCTGGGCAACTGGAGCCCTGAGTTACATTGCCAGCTCTGCAACATATTTCCTTTGTGACCTTTGATAACACACAAACACACAGTCTATTTCACTGGAGTGTTGTGAAGCTAAAGTAAATCTCTATCTGTAAGGTTTGGATTTTTTTTAAAAGGGAAAAGACCGGGGTAAAAGGTGCAGGCAACCACATTTAAAGTAGGAAAACTATTTTTAAAAAGTAAAAAATACACCTCAACATTTAATTTAAACCTGCACAAATAAATTCAGAAAATACTAAACTTCCATCTTCAACCCATCATATCATGCATAGCCAGTACCTGGGTCATCAAACATCTGGAAACTTTACATACAGTACCTTAATGCTTTGCAACAGCTGAGCATAACAGGGCAAAATAAAGTTCAGCCTTGATTCTGAATTATGTTATTTTTATGAATATAAATCAGACACCAGATATCTAAACCTACATTACATCCATTATCTTCTGCCACACTCTACCATTAGTATGCAGCTTTTTGTCTTTATTCCCACATCAGTGTCCCATAAAGTGATTAAAACGCCTCAAAAGTTCTGTTTTCAAAAATTTAATTTTTTGTCAAATTTTATAGAGGGAAGAGTTTTCTTCTTTAATTATTTTTTTTCCATGTTGCAAAATAATCATCCCCAGTTTTAGTTTATACCACCATATTATACTTAGGTACCATTTCCGATATTTGATTTATAGGAATAACAAAACACAAAAAGCCAGTCACTTGAAAAACCACTATGAATTATATACATTCAAGAACTGCATTACTATCAAAGAAACCAGATTTCTCTCTCAAAGGAAGCGAATTCCAAAATATTGTATTTTTTTTTTAAAATAAACTTTGTGAAAACATGCAAAACTTTATAAAGTAACAGACTGACTGACTCTGGGAATGAGTATCTACTGACTTCTGGTTGTTGACCTATAGCCCTGTTTGATATCTAAATTTGATATTTCACCCTATTGTTAGTAATGACATTATCGGGTATAATACTGATATGTTTAATATTTATTATATTGAAACAAGTTTGGGGGCAAGTAAGAGAACACAAATTATTGGGTTCTTAGGCTTTGCTATAGTAAAAAGGCCTGTTTTAATTAGTGTGAGGCCTGGTGTGATAGGCTTGATTTTTAGGTTCATTAATGTATGCCTGAGGACTTAACCCCAATTCAAGAAGTATGCCTTCACATTCCATGTGATAAACAAATGACCCCAGAAGGACAGGTAACACCCTAAGCTTGCAAAAGTTAATTTGAAATAGGGGGACAGTTTGTGGGCTTTTGAAATAGTTTGTACTATAGTAAAAAGGCAGTTAGACTGCGTTGCCATATATGATTTATTAGGAAACTGATTGATACAAATGTTTTGGTCAGTGATCGGAAGTATAATTATGGGTACCTGGAATGCCACAGGATTTATTTCTGCCCCACAGGATGGGGCAGGAATAAGTTTATGATGATAAATAAAAGGGTAAAATATGTACGGTAGCTGTATGATTACATAAAGGATGGGTATAAAGGATATGACTTCATTCCCTAAATGTTGGGTGCATCAGGTCCTGAAACAGTGCCAACTGGTTGGTGCCCCACTCTGATGTGCTCCATTGCCTCAATTTTTCTCTTTGTTTTTCATCAGGTTTAAGGATCTGTGAGTATGCTATCAATTCTAAAACCTCTCTCTCAGTATACTGTTTTATGTTTGGTTATATTAATGAGTGGACTTATTTGGTTGGTAATAAAAACTTTTATTGGTCTTTATCACATATGTCATCAATCTCCCAATCAACGAGAAACTTCTGTTTAGCTACCTATCATGAAAAGAACTTGTGCTAAACTAAGCTTGGTACAGACACTTTCAATAATTGATCAGGCTGCATGGTAGATTTGTCTGGTTCACATTGCTAGATATTTGCATTAGCTCTGGATCAATTGCAAGTGCACCTATATGAATGCAAGGACAAACTCTTTTATCAAAGGCAATTTCACATTCACTATAAATATATATATATATGGATAAATTATAGGATTTTCCTTTAAAAAAAAAATATATATATATATATATATATCCAGTGTGGCTCCTAATACAGATCTGACAGAATTAGCACTCTATTAGAAAGCCCAAATCAGTAAGTCACCTAATACAGGGGTCAGATCCGTATGGCAAATGCAACCCACTTACTATTCCCAGAAGACCAGAGTACATTGTACAGTCATTGTACATGAATATAGACACTGAATTACTTAGGGCTACATCATATCATCAAGAAATGACATCAAGTTCTGATACAGACGGAGTACATAATGCGGCCCTTAATATTGTTGCTAAGTGTGAAATCAGAGCAAACAGGATCTCTCCATGCAACTGGTTTGTCATCCCACAGCTGCTATGATCTGAGGCCATGGTCAACATGGATTTTGTAATAGTACATTTCAATATAGATATTTCAGTAATAAATTCTCATTAGCATTCTGCAGTGTTGTTTCTAATCATGTCACTGGGGGCAGGCTTGTGTAGGAACGAGTGAATCACATACCACAATGGGCTCCTGACTGGTGCCTATGTGCATGAGTGTCCCAACTTTAAGAGGGCTGTCCACCTATCTGATTGTAAAAGTTCATACTGCAGGGAGTGATCTCCCATTACCTCCAGGCCCAGCTGTCTTGTCTTGTTGCATTACATCACTGCCTCCGCTCTCTACTCCAATGCAGCGCACATCACTTCAGGGAGAAACGGAAGCAGCGCAGTAATGTAAGATGATCCCAACAGCATCTGAAGAGCACTCCCAGTAGTATTATAACTCTGATTAGCCACAAGGGAAACATCTTGTTGGATGCTAAACACATATTAGCTTTCTCTTATTACTTATTTTTCTTTCCTTATTTTTCTCCTTTTTAAGGAAGGGCCAGAAACACAGCTAAGAAAGAGAGGGAGAACAACAGGCAAATTAAAAAGTCATCAGGAGAATTAGGGGGCAGGATTTGAGAATTGTTTTAGCTTTCTTTTAGAAGAAAGAAGAAAATGTAGCATGGAGAAATAAAATGAAATTGAAAGAAAAGATATTAATTAAAAACAAAAACATTCTTAGTCAATTACTTAAAAAAATTCTCAAGATGCCATCCCTAGCTATGCTGTCACCTGGGTAGGACAGTGAGCAAGGATGTGGGAGTCAAAATTAAGGATTTTGCTGGAAGCTTATCTATGACTGTCATGAATTTTAAAAATTAATTAGGTGGGCTTAAATTAATGGATATTTATTTACCGTCTTAATTAAGGTCTTTTTCTTGTTTATTTCTGTAGGATGGGGGGAATTAATTTAAAGAAAATGTGTGGGATTGGCAACCTAATTGTTGCTCAAGAATGAGCAGACTTAGCAGGTCTTTCACATAACAACATCCCTGAAGATCCCACTGGCATCAAATGAAGCTTAGATAAACAATTTTCTCATTAGCCTTGCACAAACGCTGCAGAAGTCAGTATTGCACTGGACAGAAGAGTGTCTTTTGAAGCTCCACAGAAACATTCCAAAATCAAATCTGCAGTTCAAAGCTGTACAGACAGAGTGTTCGGTTTCATAAGTGGATGACATCACCCACTGTTCAGATTTATGAAGAACCTACAAAAATCATTCAGCCACTGGGAACCCAGAACATACCAGCATAAAAAGCAGACACTTGCAGCAGAAGCATTTCCTCATGACTACACAAACATACCAAAAAAATGAAAAACTTGTTAGAGCACCTAGATACTGAAAGAAATGTAATGTAAGCATAGAGTTAAATGAAATGTTTAGCTTATCTGGAAGAGTCAGTTCCTCCAATTACTAACTGAGTTTAGACTAAGAAAGAAAGAGAAAAAAATCTTAGGGCTTCTATTCATGATTTAAACATCCCAGTAATATAGTATTGTCTACTGATATACCAATATAAAGTATATTTTACACAAAATCCTAGCTCTAATCATTTCCCCCCTAAAACAATTAACATCAAATTGATCTGATGTAAAATACAAATTAATATTCAAAAGAGTTTATTACCATAACCCAATTATTATACATCATAATGGGAGTATTTAATATTGAATTTTATCAGTGGATTATTTAAAGCTAATTTTAGATAGAATTGAGGAATGGACCACACTGCACCTTGAGTGGGGGTGAGGGGGTGGTATTATCTGGCTTGCTGGGGGAAGGCATATATATCGTTTTAAGGATGGGGGGGGATAGAGAGGCATGGACGCTGCGGCAGAAGCAAAGCGGGTCAGTGTGGCGATGCTGACTCATCCCCAGGGACCAGAAAGGAAGGGAGCTGATAAAGGGCAAGCCCGGCAGGCGAAGCCCTTCTTTCCCCAGCCAGGCAGAGCAGCATCCACCCTCCCAGCCTTGGAAGTGGCAAAATACCAGGTTTGGTCAGTACCTGCTGTGGGCACTATGCTGTTGCTCCTTTCTTGAGGGGCTGGGAAGGAATTTTTCTCTTACCACCAGATTGGCCAAGGTGGAGTGGAGGATTCTACACCTTCCCAACAGTGGGTTCAGGGGGGCTTTGTTAGGGTGAGTAGGGAATGGGAGTTAGACTATGATGTCACAACTCATTATGTAAGTGTGGCATGGACGTCCAGTGCAGGTATCTGGTACTGAGGGGATACATTTGCCAGATAAATGGCTTAATAAATGATTTAAAGGAGGTGTTTGTTAAAGGAGTGGAACGGGGGGTGGGGAGGAGAGGAGTTTAAGGTGCTTATGATTGGTATGGAAGGGATCCAACCCCCCTCCTTTATAGCCTACCTTGACCCTCATTTGAGGAGGGATGGTAAGGTTCCAGCAACGGGCTGGCTGGGGACCAGGATGGAAAGAGGGGGGCGCTAATGGAAACGTCTGGGTAGACATTGAAACGATCATGTAGTTAACTGCACTGCACACTTTAATCTGCCAGGTAGTCCCAGAGATCTAATAATAAAGTTGTGGCCTAATTAACCATACCAAGTGTCTCCTGTCTTTCTTCTGGTATAGCCAGACAAAAACATAACCTCATTGCTATCAGGATAGAGATTATAATTATAAAATAAAGAATATTCTAAATTATAATATTTGCCTTATAATAATAAGAAAACAGATACTAAAGCTTCATTTGTTCACAGGGTCCTATTACGTTTCTACTTTTAATGCTGATTAAACAGTAAGAGGGGGAAAGATGGTGCTGTGGGTAAATTCACTAATCCTGTGACACTACCATTTTGCTGTTGAGTGTCACATGATTTATTTCTTTTTTTAAAGACCCTGATTTGGCACAATCTTGAGTGTCAGTCAAACACTATCTTCTTCACTCTGTTCAGCTACCATGTCCTTGTTTCCTTTTTCCCCTGGTTACACCCACACCACCTGACCTCTCCTTGCTCTTCTTGCCTGTACTCATTGCACACATACATACCACAATAAAACACATCTTCTTCCTGTCCTACTTTCACCCGTGTCACCAATGCTCACAATTACATCATGAGTCTTGGAATATTTGATATTTTTCTGGAAGCCTCAGCTCCTGGAGTAATGTGATTACCTGAGAATCTCAGCTTTCATTTGGAAAAAAAAAAAGTGTATAGCCCTCCTGGCTGCTAAAAAAAGCTTGAAAATGTGAAATCCAAAGGCTTAAGAAGCAGAAGACAAATAAAAAGAATGTATGATTTGCAAACACTCAAGATTGTCAGTCCTGATACATGCAACCACTAGGTTAACTGGATGACATGAACTCAAGTGCCAGCAATATGCAGCTGGCACACAACTCCACTGTCTTCACCACATACAACCATACCACTTCCACCAAAATGGTCCAGTCCTTGAATGAGATCAGCTCATGAATGAAGAACAACTGGCTGAAGCTGAACCCATGCTAACATAGCTTATGCTTGTGAGCAGAGGAAAGTATTTTGAGGAGTTTGCAGCTACGGTGAAATCTCTTGATTGCAGATTCACATCCACAATTACTCAATTAAGTCCATAGTCTAGGAGTATTCTTGGTTTCCTATTGACGCTGAGCTCTCACATCATAATGGCTGCGAGTAATGCTTTCTGTCATCTCCAGTTGTCTAAGAGCTCCATCCCATTTTGATGGATGAAGACCTGGCCTCAGTTATTCATGCCTTTGTCACCTCTTGGCTGGAATTTAACAATGCGATATATCTGGGCATGAAGTATTCAGCACTTAGGAAACTCCAACTGGTACAAAATGCTGTAGCCCATCTCCTCAGCAACATAGGCTACCGTGAGCACATCACACCTGTCCTCTGCTTTTTAAACTGGCTTTCCATAGAATTTTGAATTGATTTACAGGTCTCAATCCTTATCTTTAAAGTAATCTATGGCCTAGGCCCAGGATACCTAAAAGACTGCTTAAAGTTCTGAGATGAAGGCTGGAGTTGACAACTTCACTCCTGCGGCACAATGGAACTCTCAATAGCAAGAGTAAAACGTGTCTGTGTGAGAGACAGAACCTTCCCCGGGGTGGTCCAAGACTGTGGAATGAACTCCATCAGGAAGTAAGGACTATCACAAACCTCACCACTTTCCACTCCAAGAGCAAGGTTCATTATTTTATAAACACATAACAGGTTTATTTAACAACAACAACAAAAAGACATTCCACTCCCTGTGCTTCTCCCTCTGGGAAAAAGATTTTAGAACAAACAACATGTGACACATATGTAGCTATGTTGCTTAATGCACTACTGGAAGGTGCTATGATGATTAGTGTGGCGTGAAAACATTATATACACATACACATATACATATACATACACACACACTCCACCATACATGTGACATAGAAGTGCACATATGCCACCTTCTCATCCTCTTCTACAGTGAGGGTGAATTCCTCAACTGGCTCATCTGATTTACAATAAGGACAAGCTCCAATGTGTGCTAGGATATTTCAGCTGCTCCTCTGCTCTAGTATGTGCTAATGAAATGTACATTGCATACCACTGGTTCACCATTGCATAGAGTTCCCAATTTTGGTGGGGAGTATTCCTGGAGGTTTCATCACATGATATAATCCTTAATTAAAGAGTAATCTTTAATTCCTGGAGACTCCAGGACAATCCTGGAGGCCTGGCAACCCTGCCATTGTAGGAAAATCACAAGTGGAATTTAGCTTCCATCATAGTCCCTAATGGTCATGTGACTGCATCACAAAACCTCCAGTTTAGTACGATTAACAGTTTCTGTTCAAGAGAGAATCCCAAGAATAAGAAAGGAGAGATGGAAGTGCATTGACTTTGGGGTCTGCATGGTGAAACTTGCCCAGCACCAGCCTAGGCTATCGCCAATACTGTTTTATTACTGTGATGGTTACTAACAATCACAGAGGTTGTGCCAATATTATGTAAGTTAACATCGTGAAATACTTTCCAAGATAAAATGCTATTTTCACATGCTCATAAATTTTCTAATCAGTCACTTTGGGATGACATTTGCCATGTGTGATCTTTGTTCAAAGATGAAATTCAGCCATTTCTTGGGATTATAGTTATGTGAAAAATCCCACATTTCTTTTGATTAACAAAAACTAGCCATGCTTTCTTCTCTGGTTTTGTTGTTGCTCTCTCTTTGTTTTAAACATGGCTGCATCAAATAGAGCTTGAAGTTTGAAAGCTGAAACCTGCTACAGATGCAGCTGTCACAGGGAAGTGCAGTATCACTGTTTATAGGACCTGTCCTGGCATTTCCCTGCTGGATTTATAAAAGTGTTTTTGTCCCATTGTTTTTGTAACTCTTGCAATTTGAAGCTCTGCTGGCCAGCTAAGCTGGTGAAATTGATGACAGGCTGACTGGTCATGTGAACCCGGAGAGCCATCCCACTACAGGACTGTCTACATGTACACAACCCACTCAGACTTTCCAGTGAGCTCCCTCACACAAAGTGAAGGAACAAAAAGTGCACATTTTCAAAAATCATTCATAATTAATTTAACAACTAACATTTTCTCTGATTCCTAGCACTGATACAGAGACCCAAACAGCTTAGCAAATGTTCCTTTCTATAGAGTGAATGGGAGGGCGCAAGCAGCTTCCAGAGCAGTGAATGATAACATGCAGTCAAGTACCAGGAATCTATTAAACAAGCCTTCTTAGTCAACACAGAAATTAGCATTTAATAAATTACAAAGTGGAAGAAAGAAATCTTATTGGAAAACAAAATTCATTTTGAGTTTCAAGGTTGATCTTGACAAAACAAGTAAAAATTGTTTTAAAAAATGTTACAGCTTTTGAGTAACAGTGTTCCTTTAAGAAAAAGGGCAATTTCCCATGAAAATTCTTATTACACAGCAGATATCTGGGGGCAATATTTAGTCCTACCAAAAGGAGCATGCCTTCTTTAAAACCAAACAATACTTTTTCAGCATATAAATTTAGATTAGAAGGTACTGTTCTACTCACGGCTTTTTAATTCTAGACAAGACTGATACCACCTAGTCAAATCAAGGGAAGTTATGCTCACCTACATGAGGCAGAATTTGCCCCTTGATTTGGAAAATGTTTTGAGTGCAGATTGATTGGATTACTAGTGAGGGATATACCATGGGGCGCTAAAGAACTTGTGAAAAGAATGGCTCAGCATGTTGAAAATGTTTGTTTCTGAATGGGATTGAACCGCAGCAGTAAAGAATACTAAAAGAGAACAGAAGGTAGAGCCCTGGGGCCCAAAATTCTGTGTCTAGTAATCAAATAAAATAATATGAACTAAAGTAACTCCTCCAATTTTGATTCTTTGATTCCAATTTCCTTGATTTTAATGAATAACAGTAGCTAAAGATTTTTTTTTATATTGAGGACCGCATTCTGACCCTTTACTCACAATGGCGAGCAACTGCACACACAAAAAGTCAATTAGTTCATGGGACTAATCATGGAGTAAGGTACCATGCAAAGTGAGTAAGGATCGCAGAATCTAGCCACAAATTACAGAGAGTTAATATTTCTGAAATCCTAGAAACTCTGTATAAAATAGCACAACACCAATTCCACAGCAGACAAATTGTAATCGAGTCAAACGGCGCATTGTACTTTTGTCTAAAACTTTTATCTACTGTTTTCTAAGTACAGTATCTTAAATTTACCAGTTACTGCAGTTCAGTGTGAAATAGTTTTGGAAACATTCTCTTCTGATTTTCATGCAATTACAAATAATCTTTTAAAAATTAAATATGTGATTATGTTACTAGGAATGAGGTATCTGAATGAAGTCATTATAGAATGATTGACATAATCTTACTTGGCTTAAAAGTTTAGAAACTTCCTTAGCATGCTCAAAATCTGGTCTTCCAAGTACAGCAGTCTCCTTATGCATTTCTCCTCTTTGTTTCTTATATTCAGCCTTTAAAAAAAGAAATGAATACTAATCACAATTAAACTGTATTGGCTTCTGTTTTATCAAAGGAAATGTAAGCATTATAGTTAACAAAACAGAAAGTATCATTAAGTGACCTGAACTGACACTAGTCTCACTAATGCTCTAATCAGCTCTGAAAAGAAGGCCTTCCCAGGCTTTATCTCCTCTAAAAATGTAAATTTATTTTATTTGAAACACAATGAACTTCACTCACAAGCCTCAAGTTTAACCAAATACAGAGCCTAAGCCTGAGAAATAGTGATCTCCCACTGTTCCCAATAAAGTCAGAGTGAGTTAAAGTGGATCAGCGTTTCTCAAGATCTGATCCAGAGTTTACATAAGATTATTTTTAGAGGCTAAAAATAGTTTTAGAACAAGACCGGGCTGTGAGAGTGCCAGCCTCTTTCAAATAAAGGATTAAATACCACTCTCAGTTATACCAGTGCAATCCCCTTAAAGTTAATGGAGTTGTACTGGTGTAACAGATGGACTTTGGCCCACAGGGTGGATGTTACATGATATTTCTAGCCGAACAAACTCCCCTGCAGATGCACTGCACATTCTTTCTAAAATGTATTGGAAAAGGAACATGCAGATGAACCCACAAAAGATTCTTTGTGACACCTCAAACTATGTCCACTGGCTAAATTAGGATTTTACACCATGAAGGCAGTATAACTCTGGCAGTAGGTATAATACCAAACAACTGACTAGAGCAAAAACATGTCCCAACCTTATTCAAAACCAAAGTGAAGATTTTCAAAAGAGATCAGCGAACAGCAGAGGCTAACAGCGGGAGTTTGCCTGGGAGCTGTCCGAGAGGAGGTACGCTAAGTGCTGCATTAGGGGGGCTGTGTTGGTGAGTATCTGAGTGTCTGCTGCTGGGACAGTTGGTCAGTTTGACCGTGTGCTTGATTGCTTGCTTGTTTGTTTGAAAAGTGTGAATTGGGAGTGCTTTGTTCCAGCTGGGCCTTGAGTGGGCCTGACTGGTATATAAGGGCAGTCAGCAGCGAACCAGCTGAGCGGCGAACAGCAGAGGCTAACAGCGGGAGTTTGCCTGGGAGTTCTCTTGGGGAGAGCGCACTGAGGCTTTCATCTACAGGTTTCTCCGAGTAGTTCCTGCAACAGTTGAGGAAGCTCCTAAGAGGACGGTGATATGGAAGGTGAGCGATCAGCTGTTGTAACCTGCACAGGTTGTGCCATGTTTGTCTTTCTTCCGCAGGACAGAAGCGACTTTGTCTGTACAAAGTGCAAGCTGGTCTCCATATTGGAGGAGAAGGTTCGAGGGCTGGAGAAACAAGTATCGACTCTGCGTTGCATAAGGGAAAATGAAGATTTCCTGGACAGACGTCAGGAGATGCTTCTACGGCCACAATGTTCTGAAGATTCAGAGCAGGCGCAGCAGGGACAGAAGGATTGTGAGGAGGTTTGGCAGCATGTGACCTCCAGAAGGAGAAAGAGGAGCGTCCATGCACCAGCAATGGAGATACAGGTGAGCAATCGTTTCCATGTTCTCTCTACAGGTGCTAATGCGGAGAGTGGACTAGATGGCCCATCTGAGGGAAGGGAGCAGAAGGAGACTCCACCGATTGGAAGGCAAAAGATGCACTGTCCTAGGGATGGGGGTTCCACGACCACGACTCCCAAGAGGAGGAGGAGGGTGGTGGTGGTCGGGGACTCCCTCCTCAGGGGGACTGAGTCATCTATCTGCCGCCCTGACCGGGAAAACCGAGAGGTCTGCTGCTTGCCAGGAGCTAGGATACACGATGTGACGGAGAGACTGCCGAGACTCATCAAGCCCTCGGATCGCTACCCCTTCCTGCTTCTCCACGTGGGCACCAATGATACTGCCAAGAATGACCTTGAGCGGATCACTGCAGACTACGTGGCTCTGGGAAGAAGGATAAAGGAGTTTGAGGCGCAAGTGGTGTTCTCGTCCATCCTCCCTGTGCAAGGAAAAGGCCGGGGTAGAGACCGTCGAATCGTGGAAGTCAACGAATGGCTACGCAGGTGGTGTCGGAGAGAAGGCTTTGGATTCTTCGACCATGGGATGGTGTTCCAAGAAGAAGGAGTGCTAGGCAGAGACGGGCTCCACCTAATGAAGAAAGGGAAGAGCATCTTCGCCAGCAGGCTGGCTAACCTAGTGAGGAGGGCTTTAAACTAGGTTCACCGGGGGAAGGAGACCAAAGCCCTGAGGTAAGTGGGGAAATGGGATCCTGGGAGGAAGCACAAGCAGGAGAGCGCAAGAGGGGAGGACTCCTGTCTCATGCTGAGAAAGAGGGACGATCATTGAGTTATCTTAAGTGCCTATACACAAATGCAAGAAGCCTGGGAAACAAGCAGGGAGAACTGGAAGTCCTGGCACAGTCAGGGAACTATGATGTGATTGGAATAACAGAAACTTGGTGGGATAACTCACATGACTGGAGTACTGTCATGGATGGATATAAACTGTTCAGGAAGGACAGGCAGGGCAGAAAAGGTGGGGGAGTTGCGTTGTATGTAAGAGAGGAGTATGACTGCTCAGAGCTCCGGTATGATACTGCAGAAAAACCTGAGAGTCTCTGGATAAAGTTGAGAAGTGTGAGCAACAAGGGTGATGTCGTGGTTGGAGTCTGCTATAGACCACCAGACCAGGGGGATGAGGTGGACGAGGCTTTCTTCTGGCAACTAGCAGAAGTTGCTAGATCACAGGCCCTGGTTCTCATGGGAGACTTTAATCACCCTGATATCTGCTGGGAGAGCAATACAGCGGTGCACAGGCAATCCAGGAAATTTTTGGAAAGCGTAGGGGACAATTTCCTGGTGCAAGTGCTGGAGGAACCAACTAGGGGCAAAGCTTTTCTTGACCTGCTGCTCACAAACAGGGAAGAACTAGTAGGGGAAGCAAAAGTGGATGGGAACCTGGGAGGCAGTGACCATGAGATGGTCGAGTTCAGGATCCTGACACAAGGAAGAAAGGAGAGCAGCAGAATATGGACCCTGGACTTCAGAAAAGCAGACTTTGACTCCCTCAGGGAACAGATGGGCAGGATCCCCTGGGAGAATAACATGAAGGGCAAAGGGGTCCAGGAGAGCTGGCTGTATTTTAAAGAATCCTTATTGAGGTTGCAGGAACAAACCATCCCGATGTGTAGAAAGAATAGTAAATATGGCAGGCGACCAGCTTGGCTAAACAGTGAAATCCTTGCTGATCTTAAATGCAAAAAAGAGGCTTATAAGAAGTGGAAGATTGGACAAATGACCAGGGAGGAGTATAAAAATATTGCTCAGGCGTGCAGGAGTGAAATCAGGAAGGCCAAATCACACTTGGAGTTGCAGTTAGCAAGAGATGTTAAGAGTAACAAGAAAGGTTTCTTCAGGTATGTTAGCAACAAGAAGAAAATCAAGGAAAGTGTGGGCCCCTTACTGAATGAGGGAGGCAACCTAGTGACCGACGATGTGGAAAAAGCTAATGTACTCAATGATTTTTTTGCCTCTGTCTTCACGCACAAGGTCAGCTCCCAGATTGCTGCACTGGGCAGTACAGCATGGGGAGAAGGTGACCAGCCCTCTGTGGAGAAAGAAGTGGTTCGGGACTATTTAGAAAAACTGGACGTGCACAAGTCCATGGGGCCGGATGCGCTGCATCCGAGGGTGCTAAAGGAGTTGGCGGGTGAGATTGCAGAGCCATTAGCCATTATTTTTGAAAACTCATGGCGATCGGGGGAGGTCCCAGATGACTGGAAAAAGGCTAATGTAGTGCCCATCTTTAAAAAAGGGAAGAAGGAGGATCCGGGGAACTACAGGCCAGTCAGCCTCACCTCAGTCCCTGGAAAAATTATGGAGCAGGTCCTCAAGGAATCAATTATGAAACATTTAGAGGAGAGGAAAGTGATCAGGAACAGTCAGCATGGATTCACGAAGGGGAAGTCGTGCCTGACTAACCTAATTGCCTTCTATGATGAGATAACTGGCTCTGTGGATGAGGGGAAAGCAGTGGATGTGTTATTTCTTGACTTTAGCAAAGCTTTTGATACGGTTTCCCACAGTATTCTAGCCACCAAGTTAAAGAAGTATGGGCTGGATGAATGGACTGTAAGGTGGATAGAAAGCTGGCTAGATCGTCGGGCTCAACGGGTAGTGATCAATGGCTCCATGTCTAGTTGGCAGCCGGTTTCAAGTGGAGTGCCCCAAGGGTCGGTCCTGGGGCCGGTTTTGTTTAATATCTTTATTAATG
The DNA here is from genome assembly GCF_013100865.1 of Trachemys scripta elegans. Classification (NCBI taxonomy): domain Eukaryota; kingdom Metazoa; phylum Chordata; order Testudines; family Emydidae; genus Trachemys; species Trachemys scripta. Next base: position 36,393,037 of record NC_048299.1, on the reverse strand, counting down.
ATCTGGAGGATGGTGTGGACTGCACTCTCAGCAAGTTTGCAGATGACACTAAACTAGGAGGCGTGGTAGATACACTAGAGGGTAGGGATCGGATACAGAGGGACCTAGACAAATTAGAGGATTGGGCAGAAAAAAACCTGATGAGGTTCAACAAGGACAAGTGCAGAGTTCCTGCACTTAGGACGGAAGAATCCCATGCACTGCTACAGACTAGGGACCGAATGGCTAGGTAGCAGTTCTGCTGAAAAGGACCTAGGGGTCACAGTGGACGAGAAGCTGGATATGAGTCAACAGTGTGCTCTTGTTGCCAAGAAGGCTAACGGCATTTTGGGCTGTATAAGTAGGGGCATTGCCAGCAGATCGAGGAACGTGATCGTTCCCCTTTATTCGACATTGGTGAGGCCTCATCTGGAATACTGTGTCCAGTTTTGGGCCCCACACTACAAGAAGGATGTGGAAAAATTGGAAAGAGTCCAGCGGAGGGCAACAAAAATGATTAGGGGTCTGGAGCACATGACTTATGAGGAGAGGCTGAGAGAACTGGGATTGTTTAGTCTCCAGAAGAGAAGAATGAGGGGGGATTTGATAGCAGCCTTCAACTACCTGAAGGGGGGTTCCAAAGAGGATGGAGCTCGGCTGTTCTCAGTGGTGGCAGATGACAGAACAAGGAGCAATGGTCTCAAGTTGCAGTGGGGGAGGTCCAGGTTGGATATCAGGAAAAACTATTTCACTAGGAGGGTGGTGAAACACTGGAATGCGTTACCTAGGGAGGTGGTGGAGTCTCCTTCCTTGGAGGTTTTTAAGGCCCGGCTTGACAAAGCCCTGGCTGGGATGATTTAGCTGGGAATTGGTCCTGCTTTGAGCAGGGGGTTGGACTAGATGACCTCTTGAGGTCCCTTCCAACTCTGATATTCTATGATTCTATGATTTGGGTGCTCAGCTTGAGACACCTAAATGGGCCTGGTTTTTAGAAAGTACTGGGCACACACCCTCTGAAAATCAGGCCCCTTTAAGGTGTATCAAATTGGTCAGCTAAAAATTAAGAAACAAAAATCTCTAGTCATCTTTGAAAATCTTGGCTTTACAGTCTTCTGGATAGTTTAATTTTTCTACAATAAAAAAAATTAAACTGTATTACATACTATTACAGTAGCAGCCACAGCATGCTAGGTACTGTCCCAACATGTAGGAAGACACAGGTGGCTAAATATAAATGTAAGGCCCTGTCTACACTGGGCGGGGGGGGAAATCGATCTAAGACACGCAACTTTAGCTATGAGAATAGCGTAGCTGAAGTCGACGTATCTTAGATTGACTTAGAATCACTTACTTCGCGTCCTCGCGGCGCGGGATTGACGGCCGCCGCTCCCCCATCGACTTTGCTTCTGCCTCTCGCCGAGCTGGAGTTCAGCAGTCGATGGGAGAGCGATCGGGGATTGATTTATTGTGTCTACACTTAGTGTCTAAGTTTGAACATTTTAGCCAGCATTCTTTACACTTTGACAGAAGATGGAATGAATAAAATAGTAAGTTTTAAAACTGACAGAAAGAGTCACTGAAGATCATACATTGCTTATTATCTTTGTTATCTTGCTTGCCATCTTTATGTCTGGCCTGTTCAGCACTTCAGTGTATCTGTGTGTATCCTGCACATCTTTCTTATATGACACCTGTCAAACAAAAGACAGTTGTGTTTAAAAAACAGAGTTAGAAGTTTATAAATCATATCTGAATGACTTATCAACTCAGCTACCAAAAGCAATAAACCTCCAGATAAAATCATGTATTCCACCCCAGTCCTACTTGACAGGGATTATTTATGCAGTGTTGTTGTAGCCATGTTGGTCCCAGGATACTAGAGAGACAAGGTGGGTGAGGTAATATCTTTTATTAGATCAACTTCTGTTGGTGAGAAAGACAAGCTTTTGAGCTTACACGGAGCTCTTCAGAAGAAGCAGCAGCAGCTCTGTGTAAGCTCAAAAGCTTGTCTCTCTCACCAACAGAAGTTGGTACAATAAAAGATATTAACTCACCCACCTTGCCTCTCTAGGGATTATTTAGTAAGACCCACACACAGGTTAACAGGATAAAGAAAAAAATTCAGAAATATACAATATAATGTTAGCATAAAAATGGTTTTGTTTAAAAGACCAGAATAAAGTGCTAGCATCGCAAAGAATCAAATGATTTTGTTAAAAGGCACAGCATTTCAGAAAAATTCCAACAGTGAAAGGAATAACTCTTTTCATATGACCAAACCTTGTCCTATACCCCCGTGCTGCACAGAATCCCACAGTCCAGTAGGCCTCTACTGTACTGCACAGGAACTGAAACCCTAATGGGATGAATAACTCTTTCAGTTGCAGCATTGTAGTTGGTATTTTATTAAATGCTCCTCCTGTCATACATGATAACAGGGATCCCTGGGGAGCCACTAAGTTGAGGTGACATCTTCCTTCATGTTTCAGCATGAGATGTTCAGGGCAGAAAATTCTTGACTGAGGAAAAAGCCAGGGATATAATGAATGGGCTAGGAGGGCCTTAGCCTGAAGGCCAAGCATGAGCAGGATACATCCAAAGATTCTCCTTTAAATGAGATAATCAGGGAATGTAGGGAAACCGCACAGACCTCTGAAATATTCCAAAGTCCCAAAACCTCAAGTTATAGTTTTCTTTCCCCTGGACCTTCTCTCTCCCTTGCAGTAGTACACGTGCCAACACAAGCCAATTTTCATGAGTTGTTTTGTTGAATCATTCTGCATGATCAAGAAAACTTCCCTGGATACTTCAAAGCTTCAATCCAATCAAAACCTCATGTAGAAGTTAGAGAGCAGAAAATAAAATCTGGCATTGCATCAATGCATCAGCATCATTTCTGTATTACTGCAGGGTCTTTTAGAATTTCTTCTGTTGCTTAAGACCTTAAAATATATTTCAGTATTATATTTCAGCATCATATGCTCCTTTGAGATTCCCTCAGCTTGAGACTTTAGCTATCACAAACCTATACGTAAAATGCCTATTTTCAAACATCATATTTTAGTCTGTGCATAATTTTAACAAATTCAGCTGGTTGGTCAGTGTTCACTAACTGTGGCTCTCAACCATTACACTTTGTAGAAAGAATGCATAAAAAAGCAAATATATCTATCCGGTTTTTGCAAATAGTTTTAAAGTATCTTTAAGCTAACCAGAAAGTACGGTAAGTTTGCACCCATATGGTGTCAGCCTAGTAGAGAAGCAAAGTAGGCTTCAATCTGCTGGCAGTTTGCCCACAAATAAGATCTTAGCATTTTTAACCCACAAAGAGTGACACGGTACAATCAACAGCTAAACTCAGGTAAAATGCTATTGTAATCATCACCCATCTTTAAAACTAACATTTCTTGTTTGCTACCAGTTTGTCAAAACAACTAAAAAGTATTTTTGTTTTTTTAAAGAAAACTAGATGTACATACAAGCACTTGCATTGCAGAACTTTACATGGATTCAAGCTAATTATATGCTGTTCATCCTAATGACCACATGAGGTGAGGTGAACACCACAAAGGCAGCAGGGACAGGTTTTTGAATAGAGCCCTATCATCCATATAAATTGCAAATTAAAGGCCAGCATATGTGCTCAAAACAGACATTAGGGTTGAAGTGACTGGTAAATTCAAATAAGGGAAAATCAGTGCACCACACACCATGGTGGTGGGAGTGGTGGAACTTGGGCACTTCTTGCACCCAAATGACATGGTCATATACAGCATGAAATAATGGATTATGGCTAGTTTCAGGATGAAGGAGGGGGGAAAAAAATCAGACAGTGACAATCCTGTATATTTCACCATTTCCAATGATATTTGATGTAAGACCTATTGCAATAGCTTCCCTTGAGTGAATTATTATTCTTCCTGCACCTAAACCAGAATACCTATTACTTATGTCTGAGGGAAAGTCATCTAACATTTTACAAATGTCTGCAATATATATTTGCTCCATTCTGCAGCTTGTCATACTCCAGTGAGAATAAAAATGTTATGCAGCAGAACAGTAGTTTGTCAGAGATAGGCCAAAGAAAGAAAAAATATGTTTCCCATTTCCTGAATAACCTCAGTCCCTGGATGCTGACCCTTCTCCACTGGGACAATGGGCTGGCCTCTGTTACACAGCTGCTATTCTGCTCCGTCAAGTGAAATGCTTTTTTTATTTTTATTTTTTATATATAGTGCTATGTTATAACAGTAAAATGAAAACTATCTGCTAGAGAAGAGGAACAGATGCATCAGCAAGTAACACACCACCTGAACGTGCACAATCATGGGTTGGGGTACAGAGCATGGGAAGTGAAAGGAAAAGATCACCAGAGGGAAGAGGAAAGGCAAATAAGGTAGAAAAAGGAAACAAAGAAAAGAGAAACTTGTTACAAAAGAAGAAAAGCAATGGAAAAGAAAACAGAGGAAATACCGACTGTGTAGGAAAGGGGAAGACAGAGGTTCAGCTCTTTGGGGCAGGGACCATCTTTTACTCTGTTTAGTCTCATGTAAAGAGATAGCACCCAGTCAGGATTAGAATCACAATGCAAATATTAAATACAAAGACTGTCAAAGGGGTTACTTAATCTCTTCAGAACAATGTCACAGGTAGCTCAAGAACTACTCTGTCTCTCACTGTGAGTGGTCATGTACCATGTGTCGATCCAAACTTAGTTTTGTATAGAACTCTGCTGCTGAGACTCCTGCAGCTTTTAGCAGCAGTGAGAAGGGTAAGCAGAGAGTTAACAGAAGATTAATGAGGAGTGTGAGGGAGAAAAGAAATAGAGACAAGAGGGAAAAATCAGCATCTATTTCATCTTTGCAGTTATTATGGGTATATTACAATATGTGTCACCAATACACACATACTATTGTTAACTTTATATTGTTTTATTAATTTTAAACTAGCCGATCATTTTAGAAAATTGCTATAAAAAGTGGCTTCATCCACTGAATATTTTTAAAGAAACATGTAGTGAACCGACTGCTAATCTGAATTTAAAAAGTCTTTCTGCCTCTCCAGATTTATCTAAATAGTCTGAATTACTTGCAAAGCACAGAAAATATTCAGCCCTAGCTCATAATTAGTTGATTAATTTTATAGGGCCAGCTCATGTAAATAAGCACAGGTCCACTAAAGTCTAATTAGAAGCACACATTTTACTCTAGCTGAGGATCTGTCTTACATTCCTTACATTCTACATCTTTGAGATGATTTAGCTTTAATTTTGTAACTGGCACTTGCATCATAGTTCCTATTCATTGGGGAATGCAACTTAAACAGGTTGCCATGTAGGATGCAGAGTCTCTGGCTGTCAATCAGCTGATTTATTTTTCATATTACATTTAGAGTTCAGTAAAAGAGGCCTAATATTAAAGGATTCAGATGCCTTTCTGCAGTTATCTATCATGTCCACCTCCCTAGCCCATGTTCAAAATGGAATTTTAAGAAGTGTGCAAACCGCTATTGCTACCTCTGATATACACATTCGAAAGTATACTTGTGCACACATATGACTTGTGCAGATATGTGCACACATATCTGAGGGCAGAATTTGACCCTTAGTCTTAAAGTGAACTAATCATTTTGGTACTTTGAAATGGCCCATAACACCACTCTTTAATGACCCTAATGGCTCTCCATCTGAGCCCCTCGACTCTGTGCTACAGTGCTGTCACTCTGGAGTCCATCTACACAAGGAAAATGACTAGTTGCTGAAAAACATTGTCAACAACAGCTTTGCATGGTCCCCCCTCAAATGGTGTTGAAAACTGGTTCCCTGCTTGTGTAGATGAAACAAAAATATTTCTGGACCATTACAGACTGACACCATCATCCTTTCTGGTAATGGGGCTGAAAACTATTTGGTCCCATTTACACAAGCAGTAAAACCATTTTCAACACCATTTGGGTGGGGGTGGTCCAGGGGAGCTGCTGTTGACAACCACTGTCAACAGAAAGTTAGACAGCTCTGGGTGCTTTTCCTAATATATATGCAGCATAGTATGCCAATAGATCCTTAGCTTTAATGCGACCTTCATCAGAGGAAAAACAAGAATCTTGCCACACAGTAATTTCCAAAATGGTGGTGGACAAACGATGGTGTTTAAAAATGCTCTCAGTTTTAATTCTGATGCTCGGGTATCAAAGGACATGTAATTTCTATCCTGGAAATTATTTTTGTGGACAGTGTACGCACTTGCATTTTAAAAGATAAAAATACATTCCTATGTGTTAACATACTTTTCTGAAAATTGTGCATTTTAATTGGTCAGTGGGGATGTTAAAAACTCTGACTTCATTTGGACAGCATAAAGCCTGCAGACATTCCAGGAGTTTCCCAAATTGGTAACTATCACTTTAAAGACAACATTGCTTAGCGGGATAAGCATGGAACCAGCTGTCAAGAGACCTGGGCTCTAGTCTCAACTCTGCCATCTACTTTGTGTGGCCCTGGGAAAGGCTGTCTCTGATTCCTTATTTGTAAAATGTGTATAATGACACTTCTGTATTTCACAGTGGGATGCTGTAATGATTAATTAACATTTTAAAAACAAACTGAATAGGTAAACCTCGGCATAAGTGCTAAGTATTATTTTGATATACAGACTGTACATTGATAGAGCCCTATAAATGCATTCTGTAGATTAGATCATGGGTGCACAAACTTTTCATAATATTAACTATGTCTTCATAGATTGTCTGAGGATCACCTCTTCCTTCAGTTGTAACTGCACCTCCACCCACTCATCTTACCAGTTGCATCTTATTGCCCTATGGCAACTACAGTTACCTAACTAGAACAAGGATTTTCTTCTTTTTTGAAAAAGTTAATTGTGTTGTCTTCTTTTGTTCTTCATTTTTTCTCTCCCTCCCATCTGTTTGGTTTTTCTCAACTTGAAACAGGGAGAGTCTGTACCATGTGACCAGCCAGATCTCTACAGACCATCACCAAAAACTACTGTCCAGGGTTTGGAAAATTTTGGATTAGCTAAAAGAACAACACCACCACAGAATCATAATGTATATATAGGATGGACCGGCAGTCTCTCTCCAAATTGCATGGCATTTGTGTGAAGAAGTCAGACTGTTAATGTTCATTTCACACAAATTTGTATGTAACAGAAACACATTTTATAGAGAAATAGTCTGCGTTAAACAAACATACTTTTATTCCAACACCGAACAGAGCTTAGAATAATATTGCAAGCATATTTCCTACAGCTAAAAATGTCTGTTATACTTTGGAGAGTGATTTTCTTTGGTAGAAGTACTAAAAAGGTGAAAATGTGTCGCTTTACAGATGATCACATTGTTCAGGAGATTTTACAGAACTTCTCTATTATGCAGCTTCAACCCACACTTGAGCAGGGTGTTAATGTTATTCAAAGTGGTGTGAAGGCCTACAGCACATCACAGTTTCAAATTGTCAGCACAAATGTATTGTAAGTGGAATCCAATCTTCATTTTTAAAGGAAATTGCACATTTCACACAGTTGAGTATAAATGTCAGTCTTATTTTAAAACTGAGTAAATAGTCTTAAACACATCCTAATCCTATTAGATGTAAACCCAGCATGTAAAGGTTGAATTGAGTTGGCAGACCATTGTAAGTAAACATACATTCTACTCCCTTAGGTATACTGTACTGAGTGGTGGATAAAAGAGCTTTGTCTTCCTATTTCTGCAAGAGTTTCCCTCTAACATCATACTCTCCTCAAAGCAACGATTCTACAAACAGCCTAAGTTCCAAGAGACAGATGCTTCATATTTGGCATACTTAATATGTCCATTAACAAACTTCCATATTCAGATTTGAACGTGAAGCCTCATGTGGTTCTTAATTAAACCTTTACTCACAAAATGAGAAATCCCCAAGCAAATATTCAGCATGGTGTCCAAGTAATTACACACAGTAGGTGTGTAACAATAACTGGTGTTACATACCCCATTTTTCACTGGCAATAAAAATATATCTCCACCACATCTTAGCTCTATATTAGCAAATGAGAAAAAAAAAACAGTGAACAGGATGCAACAAGCTGGTTTATTAGTTTGTTCAGGCTGAATTCCCCCCCCCCACACACACACACACCATTTTCCATTATTTTTAATATTCTGTTAAACAGTATCATAACAAAACATCTTTCTCCTCTGTGTTTGTTCTCCTTTATTTAACAAACTTTCTACTGTGCTGTGTTTATAGCGCCAATGGAGACAGCACGACTGCTTTTTATTTACTTCCCCATCTGCACACTGCCCTCATTAATGCTGTTAACAGGAGTATACACAGCTGTGGGAACAAAGGGGGGCTGTTCTGGACTGTGGATTTACAAATTATAATTAAAATTCAAAGAATAGTCAAGTACAGATAATGATAGTTTTTGACCTTAAAGCTCCTCTCCTCTTTTCCCACTCTTGTTTCTTTCCCTAGCCCCAATAAAACCCTCCCACAACCCCAACATTCTTTTCACCATCCTTACTGAGGACTGGAAAGAACCCCCATTCCCATGGGCAGAGAGTTTTATGCTGCAAGTTCATTTCCAGAGCCACTGGCACCTTCTCTGAAGCTATGTTCCCTGTTTCATACCTTCTCTTCATCTGACAGCCTGATGATTTCCAAAAGCAAGAGGAGGCACAGATTGGCAGGTTGCAAGGAAGAGGGAAAAGCAGGGCTGGTTGTGAGTTACTCTTGGGAGTTGCAGCTCACGCATATGTCCCAGCAGTAGAAATCCTTCCTCTTCCCAGCATAATGCCCCCCTGAAATCTCCCAACGGCCTCTTAGTTGCTGACCAGCTTTCAAGGTTTTAAACATCTGGGAATTAGCCTAAGGGTTGTGTTACATTTTGAAGCAGACAGTGTTAATTAAGCTATTGTTAAAATGCCAGCACAAATTTATAAAAAAGGCCATTCAAAGTTAAGGCCTTAACTTAATTTTTCCTAAAGTATGTAACAAACATATTCATAGATTCCATGGCCAGAAGGAACCATTGTGATAATCTAATCTGACCTGTATATCACAGGCCATAGAACTTCCCCATAATAATTCCTAGAGCAAATCTTTTAAAAAATCATGACAGCTTTGTTTAAAAAGCAGAAAGGGCATAATATCTCATGCTGACCTGACATGACTCCAGTACCTAGGCACAACAGACCAACTTAGCCTTACTGTTAAATGTCCTTACTTTTTGGTTTATCTCACCTTTTTTTACATTCCCTTAAAGGGACCTAATTATTCTAGCCAAATTTTGCCTAAAATTCAGGTTTGGTATAAATAAAGCTTTTGCAATACCTAAGACCAACAGAATTTTTTCTTTAAATTGTTTTTTGTATTTATGTTTTTTGATCAAAATAAATATTTCTCTAGCATTTGCAACAAAAATGCAGCATCAAACTAGTGTATGAGAACATGAAACTGAAACCAAGTTTACCCAGTCAAAAACTTAAAGAAGATGATAATGCTATTTTATTATCTAAGCTCAGAGAAATGTAAGAAGCTAACAAAGCATCCATAAAATATATTTGATTTTTAAACAACTCTTCCATAAATGTATTTGTAAAACAGCAATGGAAACTTATTTTTGAAAAAATTATGGGATAAATTCTACTCCTCAGTGACTCCAATGCAGTCCACTGAAAAACCAATAATTTTACAATCATAGAATCATAGAATATCAGGGTTGGATATCTATTACACTATTGCAAAACTTCACCCACATGTCCATATTCTGCAAATATGCTCAAGAATTGTTCAATTGAACTCTTTAGGATTACTCCTGTGAATAAGCTTACTCATGTGCATAAGTGTTCACAGGATCAGGAAAAAAATATCCTTTTTCTACCCACTCTAAAAACAACAAAACTTTCACAGAGGTGTATGAAAATTGACGCTTAAAGACATTGAAGCCATTCGGTGTTTTGCATAAATAAAGAGTTATACGCTGTTTTAAAGTATAAAATATACAAATATAAATTCAGGGAACTTTTCTTTAAAACAAATTTAAAAACTAATGGCATAATAGAGAACTCCTCCTCTATCATCTAGCATAAAAATAGGTACTTAAAAATCCTTTGATGCTTAACCTACACACATGCACACACACAGAGAGGTTATGCTCCTAGTGATTTTTAAATACTATTTTTACTTTACATATTTTATGTAAAAATATGTATTTATATATAGAGATGGTTTTTGAAAGCTAAATAAAACCCCAGGGAACACTGAAATATAACATGAACATTTTATATATAATAAATAGACTCGACCACTATTGAAACAATGTAATAAATTAAGAGAAGAGAGTACTTACATTACTCTGGTGTTTATTGACTTCCATAGCATGCTTAACATCTGGGGGCTCCATCATATGTGCATAATCTGATGTCCCTTTTTCAGTATCATGTTTCTGTTTGTAGAGTACCTTAACAAGCAATATAGATAAAGACAGATATAATAGCAGGTATCATTTTAAAAGGATAATACTTAAATTGACTAATTACTATTTTGAAGGAAAATGACACTAGCTTGAATTTATGAACTAGTTTGCTTAATTTTGTAGTAGAAATTAAGCCAAACAAGCAATCCTACAGCTTTCATAGTACTGCATGTGTACATGTACATACACAGCCACCAAACATGTGAAAAGCTTACATTATACCTAACACTGACATAAGCTTTTATGCTTACATTTAGAAAATGTACCAGGTTTTGATGCCTGAAGAGGAAACAAGCATCAAAGAGATGTGTTTTCACTCTCTGGAGCAAACACTAAAATAATCCATGAGAAAACAACAAATACTAAAACAATAAGGTTGAAAGTTGATCAGGAGAAGGATGTTTTGAAACTAAAATCCTCAATACAAAGAAGATAATACCCTAAAATGCTTGAGAAAATAGCACCTGAAAACATTGCCCTGGACTATTTAAATATATGCTATTGGAAATCTGTGGAAATATCCTATCTTGGCTATTTGCAAGGCACCAGGATTCTGTAGAAGAGCCACAGATCAAGCACCCAAGGGGATATAAAGTACCCACACTGGCTATATAGTGTAACAAGAAGATCCACAGATCAAAGATAAATGTGAAAAGTAGCTTTTTTGTACTACTACTACTATATTAATGCAAATCCAAAACATGGAAAACATGAAATGTGCTATATTTCTGTAGGATGTAAAACCAAAGATGGCTTTGTCCTCAGAAAACAACAACAACAAAAAACAGATAAAATTTATAGCAAAACGAAAATGTGAGCCAGTATCTTGTTATATTATCTATTACATTTTGCGGCCGCAAAGCACGTAGCACATAACAAGACTATAGTAGCATTCTACTTTGTAATCTGCTACCAAAAGGTATCAAATATGCTATACAGAAATATTTTCTCTCTAACCCTCCCTCACAGGGAGTCGCTTTCATGATGTTTTCAACTCTAGCAAGTATGAAAAATAAGTCCCAAGATTGCTTCCAAAATAGGATCATTCACTTTGTACCATCCACTTTCCTGGTTCAACATTTAATTTTTTATACTGAAATGTTGGCTGTAGCTCCAAAGCTACCAATGTGAGGAACTGTATGTTAATTGCACTAAAGTATCCAGTCATTTTTGTGAAAACAAAGCTTTTTCAGTAGCTCAGTAGAAGTGTATTTGGCTTGCAACTTGACAGCTGTGTTCTTTATAATCTCCTTTCTCAGTGCTCTCCATTTAACTTAATTATGTAATAATGTAATATTTTATTTTGCAAGGTGTAGAATCACAGAATTATTTTTCATTGGAACAAATCAAAAGTTCATCTAATGTAATCTACCCACTTGGAGTGCAAAGAGATCATATATCCATAAACTATTTCCCATAATAAGGATAATCAAGTTTGGAAGATTTCTAGAAATGGCAATTTCTTAGAAACATGTTATTTTATCTACAGTAAGTTATCTTGTGATTATAAATTTCTTCCTATTTCATAGGAATTTTCCATACTGTGGCATATTAGTTTATTTTTAAACATTAGTATATAGCACAATAAATGTGCTGTACATAAGAACATAAGAATGGCCTTACTGGGTCAGACAGACTCACTGTCTGCCAACAGTGGCCAATGCCAGATGCCCCAGAGGGAGTGAACCTAACAGGTAATGATCAAGTGATCTCTCTCCTGCCATCCATCTCTACCCTCTGACAAACAGAGGCTAGGGACACCATTCCTTTACCCATCCTGGCTAATAGCCATTAATGGACTTGACCTCCATGAATTTATCTAGTTCTATTTTAAACTCTGTTATAGTCCTAGCCTTCACAACCTCCTCAGGCAAGGAGTTCCACAGGTTGACTGTGCGCTATGTGAAGAACTTCCTTTTATTTGTTTTAAACCTGCTAACTATTAATTTCATTTGGTGGCCCCTCGTTCTTATATCATGGGAACAAGTAAATAACTTCCTTATTCACTTTCTCCACACCAGTCAAGATTTTATATACCTCTATCATATCCCCCCTTAGTCTCCTCTTTTCCAAGCTGAAAAGTCCTAACCTCTTTACTCTCTCCTCATATGGGACCCGTTCCAAAACCCTAATCATTTTAGTTGCCCTTCTCTGAACCTTTTCTAATGCCAGTATATCTTTTTTGAGTTGAGAAGACCACATCTGTATGCAGTATTCAAGATGTGGGCGTATCATGGATTTATATAAGGGCAATAAGATATTCTCCGTCTTATTCTCTATCCCTTTTTTAATGATTCTTAACATCCTGTTTGCTTTTTTGACTGCCGCTGCACACTGCGTGGACGTCTTCAGAGAACTATCCACAGAAAGATTAAAGATTACAGGTCCTTCAAATAGCCTTAACTCTGCCCCATGCAATAACAATACATTATGATGAATGCATTTTAGTGTTTGTGCCAGAGATTAAACTGATTTGTATGGATAAAATAAGTCTTAACTCTCTCTCCTCCCCCACCATGGTGTCAATATAGGACAGAGTCAAGATTGTTTTGGTACCTTGACTATGCATTTCCATACTTAATATATTTAGTTTTCTTCAAGTTTAACCTTAACTCCGAATTTCCTGAGTTACTAATGCTTGTTTTTGCATAATTACAACATTTTAAAATAATGTTTACCTTTACATTTATCATTAAGTTACTGATATGAACCCTCAACCTTAACTCCAATTTAATCTAGTATTATTGTTTTTGTTTTGTTGTTGTTGTGTTTTCTGTTTTTGATCTAGGAATATATATAAAATGTGCATGCAGTAGTAGAGAAAATGGCATGTAATAGGTACATGAAATAACTATGTTACCAGATATGCTTTTGAATACAGAATTATAACTAATAGCCAGCTGGGCTATTAATATTTGCTGCTTTTGAAGCAGAGAGAAAATTATGGACACAACATACTTCAGCATAACAAAAGCATTAAGAATTATATGTAACAGTTTAACATTGTGTAATATGGGTACCAATCATAAAATTAAAGGGTAACTTTTACAAACTTGGATGCCAGTATTGGTCTCAATAAATTACATTATAATGGTGCAGTAAAGCTAAAGAAACCATTTACAGTACATCTTAAAGTAACAGGAGGGCTCTGTTATTAGAAATAAATTAAGTCAATGATCTATGACTCTCCTGGAAGTCGAACATGGAACTTCAGATTCACTTGATTCATCATCATCATCAAAAACAAGCAGAAAATATTGTTAAACATACATATATATTAACTGCTTCAGCTGCTGTAACAACTGCTCAAAAGAAGAAAATTAAACTGTCTGATGACATGCTCTAATCTTCAATTTGCTTTGGGTCCTTTTTTCCCAGATACGGAATAACCAGAGCAATTTTTTCTCATGGTAGAAACAAAGTGATGGAATGTGTACAATATTTTATGATGTTCCTTATATCATTTCCTTCCTCTAGCCATTTGAAATCCTTGATCTTTGTGTGTAATACCTTCTTAAAAAAATGTTGGGGGGGGGGCTCAGAATTGTTTTTCAGAGTTGAAAAAGACAAGGCACAAAACTAGAGTTTGTTGGGAATTTTCCAGTGGAAAATGCCATTTTTGTAAAATCAAAATTTTCTGTGGGAAAACTCCATTTTGCTAGAAAATGTCTATTTTTCCAATGGGAAAGTAAAAATGATGGCTCCCTGGTTGCTCACCTGGCTCATCTCAATTCCACTTTCTGCCTGCAGGGAGAAAGTACAATTAATAAGAACCTTCTAGATGGACAGCCAACAAGCCAAAACATTCTGTTTCATCTCCCCCCAAATGAAATTTTTTTGGAAATCCCTTCCCATGAAAATTTCACCTTTTTTACTTTTTGTTCCAATTCAGGAAGGAAAAGTTTTCAAAAATTCTAAAATTTTGCAAGAATGGATTTCCATTCTCCAGACACTGAAAAACAAAGAGTAAAAAGGGTTGTTATAAAAGCTAACAAAGCTGGTCACATTTGTGCCTCCACTGTACATCACACAGGGAAGCAAAAGTATAAATACAACCAAAACTGAACAGCAAGCACAGGAAGCATAGCAGAACATATAATCATGCCCTCTCTTGAGTATGGTAGAACCCCCTCCATATGAATATTATGTGGCTGCAACTCTACAGGGTGAAATCTAGACTTCAGTTGAGCCAGGCTTTCTTGCACAGAGTTCAGGGGAAGGTGACTGTAGGTGCGGAGTGGCCTCTCTAGGTGCCACTGTCCTGTCCGAAACCAAGGAATTTTCCATGCAACTTCCCCAAGTAGTCTCTGGCCCACTCAAAACACTGGACGAATGTGCCTAATTATCACTGTCAGCATTTAAATTGTGTAAAATTTATAATCAACCCCCTGTCATGGTCCAACAATCATCTCCTTCAGAAAGGGAGCATGGCTTTTCCACATTGTTTGTAATAGTCCTTCCACAAGACAAATGGTAGCACAACAGCCAGTGAACCCTCCCTCCCATTCCCCATCTTAGATTGTTCCTTGAAGAAAATGACAACCTACTAAACTATAACCCCACTGATGGAGGAGCAGCAAATATCCTACCATCACTGAACTGAAGCTTAAAATCTTTGTATTTGCTTCCTAGATATCACAGTGATAGACACAATATAGATTAGATTTGGATACTGTAAAGAAGATTTTCCAGGAAAGAATCCCTCAGGAGTTCCTTCAAAGCAATTTTAAATTCAGCTCTGTAGAAAAGTAACCACCCACCTTCTCTTCCCCTTTTGGGATAATGTCTTGAAAACTCTGAGTTGAAACTTTTTGTAAGTCATTTTACCACTTTCTCAGTTTTTTTTCCTATAGGATGGGTTGATGGGTTGGAAAAACATATCAGCAGTCTTCAGTTTTATGGTCTGTTATGATTTATAATGTGTTTTCACTCAAAAGGGGATATTATAAACTTCAAAGAAAGCACTGGTGATATAGCATGGCACCTACTGTATTGCATATTTATTTATTTAGGAATATTGGATGGCTGGGCAAAATCTTCAATAAATGTTATCTGAAACGAGCCGCCCTATTCATTTTTTTGTGATTTTTTTTTCCTGACTCAAATGTTTTTATATTTAGTCTCAGATCTTTTCCTTAACATCACTGGTGTGTAAGAGAACATGATTTCATACATGAAATATGAAAACATAATTACTGTACAATATTCTCATTTGGAATGGATCCAGGAGCGAGTCCCATGGCAAACTGGTTAACTGATGCTTTATAAATCAAACCAAGTGTTTAAAAAGCATTATACAATTTTGTTAAATTATAGATTGTAATAGTGATAAAGTATTTCAACTGCTACTATAATCAGAGAGACAAGGTGAGTGAGGTAATATCTACTGTGTAAGCTCAAAGGCTTGTCTTTCTCACCAACAGAAGTCGGACCAATAAAAGATACTATCTCACCCACCTTGTGTCTCTAATATCCTGGGACCAACATGACTACAACAACACTACTTGGTTTTATAATCAATGTTATAATGACATTCATGTTGATGAAATTTTAGTTACTGTTCTGAATTAACTGAATGCACTAAGTATTCAGTTTCAACCTACTAGAGGTAAAATATAATTCACATTAATACATTTGCTTATTACAGACATTGACTGATATATTGCCACCATTGTGGAGTTTTCAATACTGACTCGATAATTTAGTTTACAAAGCAAACCCTATTTCCTTCATCTAATTTCAGATTTCACTGTTTCCTTTTACTATGAACATTTTCTTTCATTTGCAAAAAGAATGGTTACAGTCTTTAAAGTACTTCCATAGAACATCAGTATGTTTAATGATTGACTTATTGTATGTAATATGGAATAGGCAGTGTGCTTTTGCTTCATAGAATCATAGACTCATAGAATATTAGGGTTGGAAGAGACCTCAGGAGATCATCTAGTTCAACCCCCTGCTCAAAGCAGGACCAACACCAACTAAATCATTCCAGCCAGGGCTTTGTCAAGCCAGGCCTTAAAAATCTCTAAGGAAGGAGATTCCACCACCTCCCTAGGTAACTCATTCCAGTGCTTCACCACCCTCCTAGTGAAATTATGTTTCCTAATATCCAACCTAGATCTCCCCCACTGCAACTTGAGACCATTGCTCCTTGTTCTGTCATCTGCCACCACTGAGAATAGCTGAGCTCCATCTCCTTTGGAACCCGCCTTCAGGTAGTTGAAGGCTGCATCATGTTATGCTTTTTGCTTTTGCTGGTCTGGTAGGTCTCTAAAGAGTCTCAAAAACGTGTTTAAGATAGAAGGGGGGAGGGGGAAAGAAATACCTAAAATGTGCAAATACCTGGTTGGCAGACAATATTAGTTCAACATATCCCTTTACTGCAGTGGTTAGCAAACTTTTTTACTGGTGACCTCTTTCACATAGCAAGCCTCTGAGTGCGACGCCCCCTTATAAATTAAAAACACTTTTTAATATATTTAACACCATTATAAATGCTGGAGGCAAAATGGGTTTTGGAGTGGAGGCTGACAGCTCATGACCCCCTATGTAATAATCTCGCAACCCCCCCAGTTTGAGAACCCCTGACGTAATGCAGGAGTTCAAAACCAACTTTTTGCTACTTAGACTTGTGGAGTTCCAACAAGAAAAATGTGTGGGTTCTTAAGTGCTTTCTACCCTCAATGACACAACTGGACAGGAGAAAGCACTAAAAATATACTGCAGGGAACCATTGAGCTTTGGCAAAAAAAATATGGACTAGATAATGAAGTCAGGCCTTCTATCTCAAACTGGTAGGAATCTGATGAACAGCATTGAAAATGTATAGCCTAATTTTCAAAAGTGCTGAACATTCGCAATTTCAACTGAAATCAATAGGAGCTGTGGGTTCTCAGCACCTCTGAAAATCAGACCACTATATTTTTAGGCTGTGAGTTTATCAGCAAGGAGTAAAAATCTTACAATGCCAATATGACACTTGGATCATGCAGATTGCAACATAATTTTGATCTGTATTCTTTTACTTACATTATGCAGCAGCATCTTATGAAATAATTAATGTATGCATTGATGAATGACTTATTGTTTTTTCAAATGCTATTTACTAAACATAATGAGCCAGATCTTCAGCTGGTGTAAAATGCAGTACCTCCATTAAAGTCAATGGAGCTATGCCAATATACACTAGCTGAGAAATGGATCCTGTGAATCATATATGTAATAAAATATCTGTTTAAAGTTACTGGGGTTAGTAGTGTTCTGTTGCATAATTAATCTGTAAAATCTAAAAATAATTGTTTTTTAAACTTTACCTTGCTCTGAAGCTGTGTAACTTCTCTTGCGAAAACACTGTCAATTGTGGCTGGCATCTGCTTATACAGAGAATTGGAGAGGTCTTTTTTAGCAGATCCTTTGTACTTTGCCTAGAAAGAAAAAAGACAAAAAAAATGCAGAAATTACTTCAAAAAGAATCACATAGTAACTAAACAAATCACTTTGTTTTACCCTGAAATAAAATGGTGCAAAAGAACATTTTACTGGAAAAGACCTAAATAAGTCTTACAGAGTAATTTAAGAATACACATTTATTTTCAAATCACTTTACATTTCAGATTAGTGGATATAATCCATGAATCAATGTAATGTACTTGATAGTTAAACTGAAGGAAGCCTTGAATGAGGCAAGCAAGGTCAGCAAAAAAAAAAAAAAAAAAAAATCTGTCACTTACTATTCACTTCTTGATCCAAAAAGCAAAATTATCTACATATTTTTAGTTTTCTGGAGTTTTGCACATTGTGTTCAGTGTTTCATTGTTTGTTTCTCCACTGAGACACTCAATAAGAGGCAGTAATTAACTTTCACTGGCGAATACAAGAATATGAAGACAACAATTTGTTTATTCTTTGCTACTTAAGATTTCTATATCACATATTGTTTTAAAATTTCTTGTTATTTCTCCTGTGTTTTCACTACAATTCAAAACTAACATTTTCTAAGCATCCTTATGAAAGCACAGAACACCCAATGGCAATTTTCTCACAGCAGAGTCTTGTGATGCGAGCTAGAAGCATAGTACAGAATTGTTGGCTTGCTTCTGTTTTTGTCTCTGAAGCCAAGTATGTCAGGAGCATGAATTTTAAATTCATAAAACAATGTCAGATACTATCTTTAAAAGTAATCACTGATATCAGGAATATGCCATCTTAAATGCATTATCATATTTAATTGACATGCACCAACTGGACCATGTCTAATTATTTATTACTCTGGTTATTCCCATGATTAATTGTTTTTTAAAATTCTGCTAGAGAATTTGTTTTTCCCAGATTTTTTTGTGAGTTGAAAAAAGATGCCAAAATACAATATTAAAAATACCTACATTCTCCAACAGAGTCTACAGAACACTAGAGGTCAGCAATTTACAATCTTAGCTATCATTATCGTATTCAACCACTGCAACAAAACAAGTTACCTAAACAGCACTCTAAAAACCTTCTGAAACAAAAAGCAATTTTTTTTTACTTTTGTTATATATTAAATCTTTAAGGGTTCTTTTATTAACAATCAGCAACAGCCAGTCGCTGTTTGATACTAGACAAAATAGCACATAACAGCTTCACATATATTTGGCTTCTATAGGCTATTTGATGTCTTATCTCACTTATGACATTTATGTTTGTCAATGAGAAAATTCAGAATAACTCCATTATGTTTATTCCACTTGTGAGTTATCCTACCTATTCCTGACACATGAAGATAAATGTCAGTAAAGCAGCAAACATATGCTTTTATATTTGATCTTGACTTACAACTAATCGGCACTGAAGTTTCAGAGAAAATATATGGAATGTATGTGAATTATATAAAAATCTCAGATCAGATATGAATAACTGGACATAGTTCATTATATACAAAACATGAGGAAACCGAGGCACCCAGAGGTTAAGTGACTTTGTCACAGTCACACAGAGAGTGAGTGGCAGAACCAGAAATGGAACCCAGATCTTTTGATTCTCAGTAATATGCTAACTCCTTTTTGTAAGGCTCCCTTCCGAGTTTTCACTCTCTACCCCCAAAACAGACAAATATACATTCATGCAACAACATGCCTTCAGGAACATTTCTTCCTAGTGCCAGGACATAAGTAGTTGTCAGTAAGTGGTGGTCTAATCAATTCTGAAATCTATATTTTTGGCTCAATAGCACCTTGCATATATGTGTGTATGCATGCATACATCTACAGACTCACACAGACTGAAAAATGTACCTAACACTCACTGGCCAAAGGACTGAACCTACTTGCCAGAGTGAAAAATATGCCACTCCCTGACACAAGTAACACGCTCTCCCCGAAATGTAAAGAAATAGAATACTGTCAGAATTAAGACATTACTTCAGCTGATGAACTCCAGAAAGAATAAACCCTTTAAAACAGGTTCTGTGGTATGTTTAAAGAGTTTCTTTCTGAAAAACTGAATGGCTTGGGCGGGGACGAGAAGAGAGACTGGGGAAAAAACAAGGGGGTGGAAGTTGAAAAGAAATTTAAAAAGTGGGGAGTACAGAAGAGGTGAAATCAACTCCCCAGCCCAGGAACAGTGAGAGGCTCCCACTCTCTCATGTCAGCCTAAGGACTGGAACAGCCATAGCTCCTGCACACCAGTGACTGGCTGGCCATTTGTGCTACCCTCTGCAGATTAAAAGAGGTGCTTTCTATGGCATGTAAGGGGGCACTACATGGCAACTTCATCCATGGTCCTTCTCCCCACCCCAAGTAGCATGGAGGGACCTTGCACAGGTACTCCACATTCCACATAAATTTTGTTCTATATGTATAGTATGTAATTATAAAACTATTTACTGGAGTTTGAGTTAAGATAGAAAACTTTTCCACGGTGAGTTCAAACTTGGCCCATAATAGTTATAGTGTGCAGTTAACAGTTGATGTTCATTTATTTGGTCTAGTAAGTATGGAAAATAGGAATTGGAGTCCTTATACTTGGAGTTTATTACCAGGTAAGTGACTATATGGTCTTATGCAAAGCCACTAGGGAGGAAAGATGGCCTTGTGGTTAAGACAATGGACTAGAATTTGGGTTCAATTCCCAGCTCAGCACAAACTTCCTGGGTGACCTTGAGCAAGCCACTTACCTGATCTGTGCCTTAGTTCTCCACTTGTAAGATAATATTTCCTATCATCCCTTTCTTATTCTTTGTTTGCTATTCAGACTGTAAGCTCCTCAAGGCAGGGACTATCTATTTCTATGTATCTGGATAGCACCTAGCACAATGGAGCCTTAGTCATTACTGTAATACAAATAAAGACTTCTCTTAGTCCATCCATCCGTGAAAGGGAGTGTAACAGGGCGGTCTGTCACTTCAAGGGCTGGGCAGGGAGCAACTGGCGCCGTTCTGGAGGGAAGCCCAGCAGGTGCAGGGAACGGGGAATCAGCTGACCCAGGAGGACAGCAGCTAATGACTGGATCTGATTCCCACAGGAGGATATCACTGAAGAGCCCAACTCCATGAGGGAGCCTGAGACCAGGAGACAGCTTAGTGCACAGTCTTCTGTGGCTGCAGCAGAAGGCTTCAAGAGGGCAAGTCCAGGAGGTCCAGACCCTTTAGTTACTGGAGGCCAGAGAGTCCCACAATTCCCATCAAGAACAGGACTATTGCTTTTCTAACTGTTCTATATTTCTTTTTGTTTTGAGTTGGAGAATAAACAGAGCCCTCGGGTAAGGCCATAAATAGAACCAAGCGTGGCTGATTGTTTGTCCCAGGCTAATGAGCAGGTCCATCAGCTCACAGAACTATTTACATTTAATGTTTGTCAACTGATGTGGGGTCCTAGAAGAAAGGTATTATACAATTCTAAATTAGCATTACACACTTAAACTGCATACAGTGACACTGCTATAACCCACTAAAACTTTTGGATTCTCTTGCTATTTGATATAAATAGACTCCCCAATCCGCCCCCTCAAGAATCGCAATATTCAGCTTAGTGGGCTTTTTTCTTGGAAACCAAGTACTGAAGAATATTTTGCAATCTTTTATATCTTACCTCAGAAATAAAAGCACTCATATTTTTCACATGTTTTAACTGAGGGGTGTCAGATACAAATGTGAACTTGCCTTTAGATTTTTCATACTCTTCTTTATAGTGGATCTACAAAGAGAAAAAATTAATTTAAATTGACCCTAAAAACAGAAACAGACAAAGGTTACCTTTTAGATTTATTCTACTCATTCAGACAGAACACTAAAATACTGTGCCAAGTGGCTTGTAAACACCACATCATGTAACAAAGTAAGCCACAGAGAAAAAGCACTCAGGTAACATCAGATAGAGGAGACTTACAACAGCAAGAAGATCAAGTTATAACAGAAACTCCAACTTGAGCACCTAGATGATGTAAAAAAAAAAAAAAAAAAAAAAAAAAACACAAAACCTTTGATATGACATGAAAAAGACAGGGTTGTTTGTTATACCTACAGTGTATTGTCACCCACTACTTGCAATTCCTGTAGTATCTTTAAAGAAAGGGGGTATTGAAGATAAAGTTTTATCTCCCTGATTTCACATCAAAATTATTAAAAACAGGCTCTAAATTTTTATACATAAACCTTGCAAATACAAAAGCTTCATTTTCCCACAGCACATGCAATTACAGTTTTTATGTATCCAAGATCCATGAATAAATTCTGAGGGGCAGGTTTCAAAATGTTATCCCCAAAGTCTCTAACATTTGAAGTCAAGGTCTTCTAGACAGCTGTGTAGTGCAGTTGTCAGACTGTTCTTGAAGGCAGAAAAAAAAATCATAAGCTCATTCCTAAAGTCTTTTCCACACACACAGGAGATCGTTTTTGCTACCAAAGTATGGTGGAAGGTGACAAAACAAAGCAATGGTCCTCTTTCCCTAAAGTAGTTATTTCAGAAACGCAACAAAAATAAAGTCTCAACTCATACTTTCCCGCGAGAAACCACCACATCATAGGCTTTATCATGAAACAGATGACTAACAAATATTTATGTTATTGTTGCTGCGGTCTGAGTTAATGTTTTGAGTTACGGTGTGATTGCGAGGAATGTGTATGGTGTTACTGAATATGCTGGAGATGAATGGGACTTATTTACAGAGGGACAGAATATGTTAGTGAAGATGGTGAATAGAACGTGTAAGGATTAAGGTACATTTAAAGAAGGATAGCTTAACTGAACTTTCCTTGTTTTAAGGAAGTGTGTGGATAGGTATTCCCCTTAAGCAACCTTAACTGCTTGAAGTTTCTTTCAATATTGATATCAATATGGTTCAATGTAAAGTGAATTATTTAGACTTAAGCTCTTCTATTCATCTGTTCTCATCTCTCTAACCTCATTTTCACATTCTGCACTGTAGCACCTTGCATTTATGCACTGAAGACTTACTGACAGAAGCAACACAGCCTGAGCAATAGAAAATGAACATTTTCTTACCCCATAATTTCTGTTAGTAGCATCTTATGTCTGCTCCCCTTCACTCTGCAATTTCCAGACGCAGTTCAAAACTGCTGCACAGCATGTGCTGGCCATGCCTCCTCCCGCTTGTCACCAGGTGAGTCATTCTAAAACTCGTCTACAGATACTATCATCATCCAATGCTAACTCATTAACTATGTACAGCAGTGAACTGCCTGCACAGTAACTGTCCAACTAAAAAGCTGACCCCTTGGCTAATGAGCCATTAGAGAGGGTAAAACTGAGGGAGATGCTGCTAGCAGAAAGGACATTTTCAGGTAAGAAATATTCCATGATGTAGCCTGTGATGCTGGCAGGCCAGATGCCAGCTCTTGCTAAAACTGCATTTCCTAAAACTAAAACTCATATCTGGAGCCCAGACCAGTTCACTTGTGTGTTAGTTTTGCTCAAAATAAGTAGTCTTTTGACTATTTGAGAAACAGTCTTTTAAGAATGTATTTAGTATTTAGACTGTATAAAATGTTTGTAAATTGCTGTATGCATTAATCTCACTTGTAATGTCAGTATTCCGTGCTAAGAAAATATGTAAGTTTTGCTTTATAACTTTGAAAATGTTTGCTCTGAACTTGTGAACCCAGGCATGGGCATCATCTTATGCTCATCCAGAAGGACTATCCAAGTCAGATGGGCCATCAAGAAATACTGCAATAAAAAAGGATTGGTTAATGGCCCTATCGCACCCGGAATATGCTGTGTGCAAGGAAGTTCATCCTGTGGGCTTGGAAGCTGAATGAAGGAAATCAAACAAAGTCACCGGAAAATTTTCCATCTTTTTGGCTGTTTGAACTCTGACAGGGCCAGAGACTCTAAACTGAAGCCAGAGATCCCCAGGGGCTGCCTTCCGGGTTTTCCCTAACAGGCACTTTGACTTGACAGATCACTACAACTCTGTCACTCTTAGGAATTAGATGGTAACTCACATGTGTGTATATATTTGCTTACTTTAACCTGTAAACTGCTCTTATTTCTTTTTCCTAGCAAATAAACCTTTAGATAGTTAATTGCCGGATTGGCTACAGTCGCTGTCTCCGGTATAAGATCTAGGCTACCAATTGATCTGGGGTAAATGACTGGTCTCTTGGAACTAGAAGCAACCTAAATGTGATGTGATTTTTGGTGTAAGACAAGTGACCATTTATCACTAAATCCAGTTTGTCTGGGTGGCAAGATAGACTGGAAAGTCTAAGGGGACTGTCTGTGACTACATGGTAAGACTGTTACAGCGATCCAGGAGTTCACATTTGTTACTGGCTTGGTAAAATCTCATTATAGAACATACCACCAGTTTGGGGGTGTCTGCCCTGTTTTTGACAGTCGTCCCTGAGGTAGGCACTCACAGTCATGAGCCACTCCAGACACTGTGACACAGCCCAGCATCACCCACCATTCTGTTACATCTGGGTAGGTTTGAGCAATGAAACAGAAGTAGGGAGGGATAAGGAGAAAGTAAAATAGAATGAGAGAGAAAAGAAATCCTCCCGCCCATGAAGTTTGTTCAAAAGGCAATACTATTACTGGGTCGCCTCCTGCAGCACCTTCCTGCCGAAGGAGGCCTCTGCAGAAGACAGAAATTCTACTTTATAGCAATCTGATAAAGGTGTTAACTGATGCCCATGTGGCTAATCTGCCTATTTCAGTGGTGAAATCATATGCTTATTCGACCCACGAAGCTGCTATAGATCTTCTGGAGTATGCCTTGCTTCCTTCTGGAACAGAGATGCCTGATGCCTTGTAGGCCTGCACAATGCATTGTCTGATCCATCTAGCAGTGGTTAACTTGGAAGTTCTGAGTCCTTGACACTTTGAATGGAAGGAGACAAACAGTGCACCTGACCTTCTAGCAGATTCTATCACTTAGTGTAAACGGATCTATGCTTATTCTAAATCTTCAGTACTCTTCTGATGTCTGCAGTGTGCTTGTCAGTCAGATGTTGTGGCCTGGGACAGAATGAGGGAAGAATAATCTCCTAAACGGCATAGGAAGAAGAGTTCCCTTTTAAAAGAAATGATTGCAGAGTTCTCAGTATCACTTTGTCATTATGGAATGCACAGTAAGGCTGACAGATCCGACACTCGTCTAACAAACATAATGGCAGGCAGAAAACAGGCCTTGATGGAGAGATAGAATGCCAATGTTGAAGTCAGAGGTTTGAAAGGGTGAGCTGTTAAGGCTGTGAACACCAATGGTAGGTTCAATTTAGGGAAAATTGGTCTGACCACTGGTCTGGCCTGTCAGACTGCTTGACGAACCTGGATACTTGGATTACTCTGCCAGACAGCAAGAGGATCCTGCAAACAAAACACTATTAATGGCTGATATCTAGTATGCTATGGAGCTGGGCTGAAGGTCTGTCTGGGGTCAAATTCAACAGTTTTTATTCACACCCTCTTGGAGGAAGTCCCGAATAGCTGAGATCCCTGGGGGATGGGATCTCATTAACACAGTTCCCTAACTCACACTCAGTCAGAGGTAGTGGCTATGGGTCCTGCTTGTCTTCACATTCCCTCAAGACTCATTTAAGGGAGGATAGGGACCAGTATCCCCAAAGGGATCTTATCTTTGAGGTCCTGTGTTGACCCAGGATTTACCCCCTAAGTTGTTTGAATTAAGTCCTCCTTCTCCTTAGAGTCTCTCCCTATTCTGCTCTGTGTCTCCTGGTTTGGTTTTTCTGTGGTGGAGTCACAGCTACTTGGAAGGGTGGGGACCCCATCATGCCTGTTCCAACTCAGAGGTCCAGGTTCTAAGAGTGCTATGGTCAGCTGGTTGGGAGCACGCTGGGCATAATTCATTCTCTGGCAAGCTTGGGAATGCTCCCTCACATAGGAAGCACCTTTTGGACTTTGTCCATGCTTGCACAGCTGCTCTGCCATGCCTATAAGGGGACAGAGCAGCTCAGCAAGGAGGCACTGCAGCGAAAGCACCACGTCTCTATGGCCAGGATTCTGTACAAACCCTGAACCAGGATGGAGGCTTAGAACAAAAAAAGAAGCTTGATACTGCCCGAAAATGGTTAGAAAATAGAGGTAAAGAAAAGGATGGGCGCAAACCCATTGCCGCATGGCTGCTGCTACAGAGGCAGAAGATCTGGCAGCAAGCAGGAAAAAGAGGCATGTCCAACTTTCGCTGTGCTACAGCTTTGAACTGCTTCCAGAAACTGCAGACTGGCAGGAAGCAGCCCATATGTAACATAATTGTGGGAGATGCTGGGCTGCAGAAATATCCAGCTGATTTCCTCTCTCATTCAATCTTTGATGGATATTGCACATTCTAAGACAATGTTCCTCAGAGGTGACCTGGAAGAGTCATTTCTATGAGTGTAGTTTAGTCTGCAGGCAGAATCAATTCTTGACCTTTCAGAAGACAGCCAAAAAAGGTGCCAGTTGCAATGTTGTTTTGCATGATGTAGGTACTGTCCACCAAGAAGTGGGCTGGACAACAACAAATTCATTTCTGACAGGCAACCATATAACTGTGAGATGGTAAATATCTTTGGTCAATTCTCAGCTGGACCATATTCAAACCAGTGAAGGGCTCTGTATCTCAGTACCAATCATATTTACTCCTTGATGAAACACCAGATGTAAAATTACAGTGTGTGTCAAATTCCCTTTGCTCATGGCTCCATCAATCCAATGGGCCATGTAGTTCTGTGCACCCTATCATATGCCTCTATAAAAAGGGAAATAAGGACAACCCAGGGAATTACAGACCAGTCAGCTTAACTTCTGTACCCAGAACGATAATGGAGCAAATAATTAAGAAATCAATTTGCAATCACCTCATTATCTTCTAGCTGTTAAGTAACAGTCAGCATGGATTTGTTAAGAACAAATCTTTGAGAGGGTAACAAGCCGTGCGGATAGGGGGGAAGCAGTAGATGTGATATATCTTGACTTTAGTAGGGCTTTTGTTACTGTCTCACATGACCCTCTCATAAACAAACTAGGAAAATACAACCTAGATGGAGCTACTATAAGGTTGGAAAATTGTTCCCAGAGAATTATTATCAGTGATTCACAGTCATGCTGGAAGGGCATAATGAGTAGGGTCCCACAGGAATCGGTTCTGGGTCCGGTTCTGTTCAATATCTTCATCAATGATTTAGATAATGGCATAGAGAGAACACTTGTAAAGTTTGTGGATGATACCAAGCTGGGAGGGGTTGCAAGTGCTTTGGAGGATAGGATTAAAATTCAAAATGATCTGGACAAACTGGAGAAATTGTCTGAAGTAAACAGGATCAAATTCAATAAGGACAAATGCAAAGTACTCCACTTAGGAAGGAACAGTCAGTTGCACACATACAAAATGGAAAATTACTGCCTAGGAAGGAGTACTGGAGAAAAGGATCTGGGAGTCATAGTGGGTCACAAGCTAAATATGAGTCAACAGTGTAACGCTGTTGCAAAAAAAGCAAACATAATTCTGGGATGTATTAGCAGGAGTATTGTAAGCAAGACATAAGAAGTAATTCTTCCGCTGTACTCTGTGCTGATTAGGCCTCAACTGGAGTATTGTGGCCAGTTCTGGGCTCCACATTTCAGGAAAGATGTGGACAAATTGGAGGAAGTCCAGAGAAGAGCAACAAAAATGATTAAAGGTGTAGAAAACATGACCTATATGGGAAGACTGAAAAAATTGGGTTTGTTTAGTCTGAAAAAGAGAAGACTGAGAGGGGACATGATAACAGTTTTCAAGTACATAAGGTTGTTACAAGGAGGAGGGAGAAAAATTATTGTTCTTAACCTCTGAGGATAGGAGAAGAAGCAATGGGCTTAAATTGCAGCAAGGGCAGTTTAGGTTGGACATTAGGAAAAACTTCCTAACTGTCAGAGTGGTTAAGCACTGGAATAAATTGACTAGTGAGGTTGTGGAATCTCTATCATTGGGGATTTTTAAGGTCAGGGATGGCATAGATCAGGGGTCAGCAACGTTTGGCATGCGGCTCACCAGGGTAAGCACCCTGGCAGGTTTTATTTACCAGCTGACACAGCAGGTCCGGCTGATCGCAGCCCCCACTGGCTGTGGTTCGCCGTCCTGGGCCAATGGGGGCGGTGGGAAGCGGCGCGGGCGAGTGATGTGCTGGCCGTGGCTTCTCACCGCCCCCATTGGCCCGGGACAGCGAACCGCGGCCAGTGGGAGCCGCGATCGGCCGAACCTGCTGCGTCAGCAGGTAAATAAAACTGGCCCGGCCCGCCAGGGTGCTTACCCTGGCGAGCCGCATGCCAAACGTTGCCAACCCCTGGCCTAGATAATACTTAGTCCTGCCTTGAGTGCAGGGGTCTGGACTAGATGACCTCTCGAGGTCCCTTCCAGTTCTGAGTCTATACACAAAGTCATGGATCACTAAATTAAACTGAGAGGTTTTTTATGCTGATTTGGTCACTGACTTTTGTTTGTGTTTTTAAATGTGCCTATTAGAAAATATGTATATGCAATATGCAAGATTGAGAAGGTCAATATATATAGTTTAATTATATAAAAAAACAAAAACATAAGGTTCTTAAAATGTCTCAATCTTTTTTGCTTAGAAAAACAACCAAATCAGTGACCCCTCCCCAAAGCATTGCACTCTGGACCTCATGCCCCCCTAAATAATTGAAAAGCAGCAATATCAGCACCAGTTATTTCTCATTGTCTAGTTTTATTTTGGCAGCTCCTAGATGCCCCAATCAGAATGTGCTGATTGTGAGCGCAAGATTTCAGTGGGTAATTATGACAGGACATAAGACAGAATCTTCACATTAGATTTTGATTCTAGATGTTCTGTTCTGCTACAGACATTTTTGCATCAATTGGCATCAGGCAATTGGAAGATGAAAAAGGACATATGGAATACTGTAGTGACATTTTTGCACTTGAAATATATATTCACTGTATGAAATAGGCAAGAAGTTTCTGAAGCATAAATGGTGTGGGTATGTGGTGAATGCAAGCAATGACTGGAAGAAATGAGCATAGAAGCTTATATTCTTATTCAAATTTGGGGTTTAAAATATGGATGAGTAAAATATTAATTTGGCCAAGTGTGAATTTTTGCCTGCAAGTGACCTCCTATTCATTACAAAATATTATGCAAGGATAACTGGATCTCTTAGACCTTACAAGATCTGATTATGAAAAAATCCTTCCTTTGGAACTTAGGCTCCCAAATCTCGTTGGATTTTTTAGGCTCCTCTGAAAATCTCAGGCCAAAAATATACCTTGTGTCCTTTATACTTACGTAATTTTGACTAATAATTATAAACTCATTGGGACAATCCCACCTTAATATAATTGGTCATAATTCCACTAACTTCTGTGGAAATACTTTTCTTTACACCAGTTCTGCATTCGGCCTTGTGTCTCTTTGACTCTTATTTCACAAGATATTAAAAACACCACAATTCTGTTTTACAACAAACGGGGAACAAAGATTTCAACAGTAATATTCACAATAGTTTTCTATTCTGCTACTTTATATCAATTGTTATTGAAGTTAATAGCAGAAAATGTATTACTTGCTACGGAATTTGAGTTTTGCTCTAGGTACCATATTGAAAGAAAACATTAAAAAGTATCAGTTTTTGCATCTCTACTACATGTGTGTACACACACACAAATGTAACTTTCACACTTCAAGAATCTTAAAACAGCCTACTAGTATACGCTAAGGATGTATGTGTGATATATTGTGTAAAATAAAAGTTTCACTGTGTTCAGAACAGGAAACCATCCTACTACAACTCTAATCCCTCAATAAAGTGAAAGTTATTGTTCCTGTGAATTTGTTTGAAATGTGATAATATACTTAAACTTTTTAAGATTAAGCTGCATATGCAGCCATCACTTAGATAAATATACAGGTATACATTTTTCTTTCCAAATTCAGAGTGAATTATTTTTGTTCAGATGTTGACAAAGATATACTGAATTTTAAGGCCCCTTTTTGGATAAATCAGCCTCTTATGGGAGAGCATGACCTTAAATATCACAATTTAGGGCTTGAGCCAATTTCCACTGGGGTTAATGTGAGTCTCTAAATTGATTTCAACGAGAGCTGGATTGTCCCTTAATGACATCATATTGTATTTCAAATTGCTTCCATTTAAAAAATACAAAGTTTAAATGCCAAGTTTTCACATTTAGGCACAACAGTTCTGCACATACATCTCTTTGTACCTAAAACTATGCACAAATATACAGAGTATTTGCACATATATATATAGCCACTTAGGAGCCTATATAGCCATTTGTACACACACACACATCTGGTATTTGTGCCTTCAGTTAGATGCAAGTGGGTGTCTGCATCCAACCTTGAAAATCTGTCCCTAAACGTAGAAACCAATGCTTGAAATTCCATTATAATGTGATGCCTCTCGGTGGGTCATTGGCAGCAGGGATTACATTCAGTACCTCTGGATATAAAAGCATAAACCTGTACTGCCTAAGATAAAAGACCTGGATTCCTTAGGCAAGACCAGATTAGGCTCATTAATCTTTATGTGTGGCTTAGTCACTAGAGAAATACAGACTACCAAACTTAGTAAGGATGAGCTACGTACTGTCCCTGGGCATGAAAGCTTATCCCAAGCTGCAGAGATCCATTTAGCATAAAACCTGGTAGGGGCCACTATTTGTTACACAATGCTCATGGGTGGATCAGCAGCAGAAGCAATCAAACCCAGGACTTCTGAATCAAAAAGCTTATGTCTGAGCAGCTGAGCTAAAAGTCCCATCTGTTAGCTGAAAGGCTCTAGCAGCCTCTTGAAAGTTTATGTGACCCAGATCCCACTAGAGGGGAACAGAAAGCTACACTGAGTAGGTGTGGGCTACAATTGCAAAAGAAGAGTCAAAGGACCAAATTCTGCCAGATCCAATTCAGTCAGTTATACCAATGCAGCGCTACTGAAGTTATATGGATATGGTCAGTAGACTTGCACATGTGTAACTGAGGGCAGAAACTGGTTCAGGACTCACTGGTATCAATTGATTAGTATTAGCTTTTAACAGCAACAAATTATATCCTGAACAATTTGGATATAAATCTTAAGATGAAAAGTCAAACTCAAACATTAGACAAATGAGATTTTCAATGAGGATTTGATTAAGACACAGTTTATCATACAGCCACATTTTCTATCCAATACTGAGAAAAACAGCTTGAAACAATAGTTAACTGGGTCATAATTACTCTTCTCCTTTTAACCAACAATAAATAATTTTTTATCTCCAGTCTACTGACAATTCTCAGAATCACAGTGTAGTACCTAGAATTCTCTTGTAGTTAAAAGAAAAGAAACCAGAACTGCAACAAATTCATTTTCTATTAATTTTTATTAACCATCATTAAACACTATTAATTGAGAAAAACTGTAATTAAAGTCCTGGCAGGATCTAATCTTCACCACGTCCAGCCGATGGCAAGGAGATGCTGAATCAGAAAGAACTACAATTTGGACTACAGTATGTGGCAAATTAGATGGTAAGTAGCATTATGTTTAAATGGCATTTGCTGCAGGTGATAAAGAAACATTAGTAACATGCACATATGAAAAGCAGTATGAAGATTCAAGAGGCAAGCTATTTCCCTTCCACAGAAAGGACTATGATAATTTGCTTAATAACTTTATTTGTATTCAGCTTCCTACTTTCCCCATAAAAGCACCCTGTGTCCCCTTTTAAAATACAAACAATAAAAACAAATTAAGGGGTCCAATTTAAATGTGGAAAAGAAAGGGGTTGGAAAGGAAGTCCAACATATGTCAGAATTAAAGGCATCTTGAAAACTGTTATTTAATAAATTGGATGGATTTGAGAGGGGGGCAACGTAGGGATCATCACAAACAAAGTGAACATCGGCTGACTACAATGGTGGGATCGTTAAACAGTGACACGTGAGAACGGATATCCTCTCATACAAGACCCAAGGCTTACATGCCAAATAGGATTTTAAAAAAAACAGTGCCAATTTAAAGTCTGATGGTAAAAAATGCAGGGTGAGCATAATATGATCACAATATCTCAAGCCATGAACAATCATGCCATTGCACTCTGACAGAGTATCTGTGTTGACAGCCTTGCAAGAAAGGAAAGGGAATAACCCAGGCTTGTGGTCACAAGGTCATGTGCTGCCATTACAAGGTCACCTTAGGGTAAAACTGCAAGCCACACAAAGGCATTAAAACCCACTTATGTTTGACTTATACATATTACCTTCATTTCCAGTCCCTTTCCTTTCTACATGGTAATGAGCAAATTTGGGTCTGAAATACACATACACACACACACACACAGGTTTTCAGGTACAACTTTGTTCATTACTAAGTGAATACACTAATCCATTTCCATATTTGCATGAATAATAGCTCCTCTCTAAACAGTCATGCAAACAAAAAGTACTTCGCACAAATGTTTATAAAAAAGCAAATGTAAAGACGTATGAACATGGTTGGATCCAAAAGCAAACAAGAATATTCACTGAGCTCTGTTCCTAAACTTTGTGCAGATGCTGCCAGAAGCGAATGAAGACAATTCCCCTAGAAACCCTTCATAGCTGTGTGTGTCCCCTGTAACTAAAAAGGGTCAAGAGGTTCTGGCACCATTCCTAGAATGAAGTAGTGGTGGTGGTAGGGGAATTTTTCTCCAGGGGTACTGTAGGACTTTTCTAGTGATAGTGAAAATTCAATTATGGTGAAGGTTTGGGGGGGGATTAAAAAAAGTTCACTCTGAACTTGATCCAATACCCATTAAAGCCAATAAAAACACATCCAATGATTTCAGCAAGCACTGGATCAGGCCCAAAATGTGGGTTCCATTTTCGTATATTAATAGGGAGAATTCCTTTTGAAATTATATTGGTTCTGGACCATTGCACTTCTTATATCATCATCATACAGGAATCATTATCCTTTGAAAGATTCTCATATCTCAGTGAAAATCTAACACACACTTTCAGCAAAAGCCACATCTTTGAACCATTATAGGGTTTGAAACCTTATTTTAATTCATTTATTCATCTTAGTCCCCAAACCTTCACAGAAAAATCAAAGAAAAACACCTCCACAATATTTATCAGCAGCCACCATGACCACCAATGATACACTTTTCAATAATAATTCCTTTCTAATTAAAACAAATAGTTTCTCAGCACTGTTCAGGGTATTTTTTGCCTTTATGACAGCAATCATATCTAGAAATAAGTAGCATGGAAACAATACATGGATTTCAAGTCAGCCTAATGCATCATTGTGGCTTTTACCTGACTTGACAGGCTTGTATTGTGTCATATACTGTACATTTCCAAACAAAAACACATGGATAACTATCAGTACCTTTGATAAAAATATTAATAGCCTGTACTACCGCTTAAGATAATTTGATGTTACTGGGTAATCACCTTACTGGCCTCTCTTAAGGCTGTATCCAATATTCAGCCCACAAAGATTTAAGTATTCGCACACAGCGTTCAGGCACAGGAGAAGATTTGACCCTGTCAAGCCGCATTCTCTTCCCAGCATGATAGCTCCTAAACATTCCAGATGTACCATTTTTCTAGCAGCCATCTATTCCTTCCTGATAAATGTCCTCCAGTAATGAATTTTCTGCATCCTCTATAGTCTAGTTTCTGCATGTATTATTCTCACAAGGTCAACATACGTATTCACCTAGGATAATAATGCTACAATAAGTTTATACATCATGTTACAATACAAGGTGAACCAGCCCCCACTTTGCAGTTTTACTAATCAATCAATTGCCAAAACATCCAAACCTAGAGTTGGCTGGAAAGATTATTTTATAGGCAAATCACCATCGCTCATATAATGGGCTGTCTTGCTGTTAGTCACCATGTATACTTAGTCCATGAAGGAGAGTAGTCACTCTGTGTCTAATCAAAAACAGAACCCCAATTAGTCCGCAGTTTCAAAGTTCCTCCTGAGATTCAAGTTTCCAGGAGCGGCACCGCAATAAATACAAACTCAAGCTCAAACCTTCACTTCCATAATTCACTCAGGGGGCCAAATCCTCAGCTGACAAAGCTGATGTTACTTCAGTGAAGCCAACAGAGTTACTCCAATTTATGCCCACTACAGATCTGATCCAAGGTGTTCATGCCAAATGCAGACATACATTATATTCCTATTAACAACTCATTTGGAATTTGTTAATTGAGTACCTTTATGCGATTCTGTAACATTTTAATGGAGTTTCCTCATAAACATATTCTTGGGAAGCCCATTTATATTATTTTGTATGTTTTAATCTATTGAGTAGGCACCTAGAACCTAGGATGGGCACCTATACCTACATTTTATAAATCTGAAGAAATAAGAATAATACACATAAAACCTTTAGAAGCAAGCAATATAATTAACAGACAAATTGTTATAGTCACTTACATCACTTATAATTTCAGTGCATCTTCTGGCCAGTTCCATGTTTCTGTCCTCAATAACTGGCTTAAGGAACACCTATAAAAGAAAGGGAAAGCATTTCAATATCACTAAACTAAAAAGTGAAAAAAGAAGTAAGCACCTTTTCAAAGTTATCACTGCCACCCACCCTTTCTTCTTCCTCCTCCTCACTTTCATCCTCCCTGAAATCCTGAAGGACAGGCATTCTTATTTTTAATATTTTTCAAAAACAATGGGGTAAAAATTGAAAAAGTCCACTGCTGCAGCAAACGGTTTATGTTCTACCACTTGTCTAGGGTGTATGCTTCTCTTGTGTCCTTCACTAAGCTTAACCTTACCAAGACTTCTTCCTTATTTAGACAACACTTGAAAGTCTTTATCTGAACAATTCAGTATGAGTGAACTAAAAGGCATTACAGATGGCCTTGCTAACTCAGCTAATACTTTCTTACAGATAAAGTATAATTAAATGACCTATTCAAATAAACTATTCCTAAATGTCTAAGACATTTAATTAAAGCACTGTGATTCAGTAACTATGTAAGATAAATGATTTAATGAAATTAACTGGCTAAAACGGGTGCCATGAAGCCTAAGATTATGGAAAAACTATCTAGTTCTAACATTTAAGATATCACAGACTCCCAACCAGCTGTCACAAAACTTCTTCACTCAGTCCAAATACAGTTCATACAGAAAAGATGCACACATCTTTAATTTTCTACTACAGAGAGTCTGGACAATTCACATTTGCTTTATGAAATGCAATTGCAGAATGTAATACATGTTACTTTTAGTACACTTTCCTGAAAATGTTCCTTTCATATTAAACATTATACATTCTTAAAATGCTTCATGCATTATGTCAGCTACAGTAATATACATACATACACATACCAACACTCTACAGAAGATAACATACCCTGATCATACAGATAATACATGTTCCTTAAAGGTCTGTATAACCATTCACAATTAAAGACTGTCAAGATTTGTAGTCTCAGAACCACCCTTTTCTGTATAAATTCACTGAGCTCAGCTCTGTTGGAAAGGAAGCTGCCTTATTGCTAGTGGAAATAATTTCACCTGTTGTTCTGTAAGAATGTATTGCAAGTAGGGCTGTTGATTAATTGCAGTTAACTCACGCGATAAACTAAAAAAAAATTAATTGTGATTTATTGCAGTTTTAATCTCACTGCTGAACAATAGAATACAAATTGAAATTTATTAAATATTTTGGGTGTTTTTCTACATTTTCATATATATTCTATTCTGTGTTGTAATTGAAATCAAAGTATATTATTTTTTTACAAATATATTTTTTATTACAAATATTTGCACTGTAAAATTCATAAACAAAAGAAATAGTATTTTTCAATTGACCTCATACAAGTACTGTAGTGCAATCTCTTTGTTGTGAAAGTGCAATTTACAAATAGATTTTTTTTTGTTACATAACTGCACTCAAAAACAAAAAGTTAAACTTCAGAGCCTACAAGTCCACCCAGTCCTACTTCTTGTTCAGCCAATTGCTAAGACAAGTTTATTTACATTTACAGGAGATGCTGCTGCCCTCTTCTTATTTATAATGTCACCAGAAAGTGAGAACAGGCACTTGCATGGCACTTTTGTAGCCAGCACTGCAAGGTATTTACGTGCCAGATATGCTAATCATTTGTATGCCCCTTCATGCTTCAGCCACCATTCCAGAGGATATGCTTCCATGCTGATGGCACTCGTTAAAAAAACAAATGATGCATTAATTAAATTTGTGGCTGAACTCCTTGGGGGAGAATTGTATGTCCCCTTCTCTGTTTTACCCTCATTCTGCCATATATTTCATCTTATAGCAGTCTCGGACGATGACTCAGCACATTGTTCATTTTAAGAGCGCTTTCACTGCAAATCTGAAAAACCCAAAGAAGTGTGAATGTGAGATTTCTAAAGATAGCTACAACACTCAACCCAAGATTTAAGAATTTGAAGTACCTTCCAAAATCTGAGAGGGATGAGGTGTGGAGCATGCTTTCAGAAATCTTAAAAGAGCACCACTCCAATGCGGAAACTACACCAAAAAATAAAATCATCCTTCTGCTGGTGGCATCTGTCTCAGATGATGAAAATGAACATGCGTCAGTCCACACTGCTTTGGATTGTTATCAAGCAGAACCTGCCATCAGTATGGACGCATGTCCCCTGGAATGGTGGTTGAAGCATGAAGGGACATATGAATCTTTAGCACATCTGGCATGTAAATATCTTGTGACACTGGCAACAACAGTGCCATGAGAACACCCATTCTCACTTTCAGGTTACATTGTAAACAAGAAGCAGGCAGCATTATCTCCTGCAAACTTGTTTGTCTGTGCGATTGGCTGAACAAGAAGTAGGACTGAGTGGACTTGTAGGCTCTAAAATTTTAGATTGTTTTCTTTTTGAATGCAGGTTTTTTTGTACAGAACTCTACATTTGTAAGTTCAACTTTCATGATAAAGAGATTGAATGACAGTATTTGTAGTAGGTGAATTGAAAAATACTATTTCTTTTGTTTTTTTACAGTGCAAATACTTGTAATCAAAAATAAATATAAAGTGAGCACTGTACACTTTGTATTCTGTGTTGTAATTGAAATCAATATATTTGAAAATGTAGAAAACATCCAAAAATATTTAAATAAATGGTATTCTATTATTGTTTAACAGTGATTAATCGCAATTAATTTTTATAAACAGGTGATTAAATTAATTAATTATTTGTTTTTTAAAATCACTTGACAACCTTAATTGTAAGGTTCTTATTCAAAGTAAGAAAGCTAACTGGTTTTACAATCATTCAAATATGATGTTCTTTTCCTAATTCTAGCACATCACAACACAACTTTGGACTGCATCCCCCAAAGTGATCAACTACAAAATCTCAGGGGTCCAGGTTAGTAGATTCCCATGTGTTATTGGAGCCTGTATCTACACCTGCCCATCCTCTGAGCTCCTCACCCAGAAGGCTAGCCCTCAGCCCCTCCCCCGATGTCCTTGATCTGGGCGGCAGGCTGCGAGCTCCTGGGGTAGCGCAGCTGTAGAGCCCGGCCTGATCCGGTGCTCTGTGCTGCATGGTGTATGGCTGGCTCCAGCTGGGCAGCGCGGCAGCAGCTCCACCAGCCACCGGTGCTCCAGGCAGCACGGTAAGGGGGCAGGGAGTGGGGGGGGGGTTGGATAGAGGGCAGGAGAGTTCAGGGGCCGGGGATGTGGATAGGGGTGGGGGCGGTCAGAGGGCAGGGAACAGGGGGGTTGAATGGGGTCAGGGATTCCGGTGGCAGTCAGGGAGAAGGGGTGGTTGGATGAAGCAGGGGTTCCAGGGGGGGCAGTCAGTAAGGAGAGGAGGGTTTGGATGGGGCACCAGGGGGCAGTCAGGGATGGGGGTTCTGGGGGCCGTCAGGGGACAGGGAGAACTGGGGGTGGATGGGGCAGGGGTCCTGAGGGGAGGGCCGCCAGGGGACGAGAAGCAATGGGGGTCGGATAGAGGGCAGGGGCCGGGCCATGCCTGGCTGTTTGGGGAGGCACACCCTCCATATAATTTCTGAAACCCAATGCGGCCCTCAGGCCAACTAGTTTGCCCACCCCTATCTACACAGAAAACATAAGGAATTTGAAGTTTTTAATGTAAAAATTCCCAAAATACTAAAAAGTAATTGTAGCTAACATATGCTTCCCATTTGCTGTCTGGAACAAAAGTACTTCATTAGAAAAAGATATGAAAACAGACAGAACATTTGTGACTGAGTAAAAAAGTATTAATTAAGGATGTTTGGATTTTTTTAATCTTTAGAAAAACAGACAGCCCCCAACCTACTATAACCCAGAGACAGAAGGCATTTACATATTAATAATACACAAGGGTTTCAAGTGACTTATCCTGCTGTTTTAATAGATAAGCTCCTAAATTTTAAGAGTGACAGTGATTGTAGGTGCCCAAATTGAGACCCATAAGGCCTGATTTCCAGAGGTGTTGCATTCACACCTTCCACTGACTTCTTTTGGAGCTGTAGATACTCAGCACTCTCGAAATT
Organism: Trachemys scripta elegans; assembly: GCF_013100865.1. Classification (NCBI taxonomy): domain Eukaryota; kingdom Metazoa; phylum Chordata; order Testudines; family Emydidae; genus Trachemys; species Trachemys scripta. The sequence continues at coordinate 36,354,596 of NC_048299.1, read as the reverse complement.
AGGCCCCAAAATCTCTGAAATTGGGTCTCACAACAACTGGCCACTTCTGCAAATGTTAGACATGATAAATGTCTTTCTGAGCAACTACAGCAGTTGCTACATGACATGGCAATTCACTTTCCTGGTATACAGAGCACTTGGTGAAGACAACACAAATGCAGCACAGCAATGAGTCACAGACTTTTTGTGCTAATACCAAAGTGAAATGCTGAAGAATGGAAATCTCTGCATTGTAAAATAAATATTTTAATTCTCAGGGTTTTTAATATTTCATTGTTCCCCCCATATTCAATAAGTGTGGCAAGAAAAGATATCAAAAATAATTAAAAGACAAAGGGGGAAGATATTAATAATTACCAAAAAAAAATGCTAAATTTTGCAAAAATCCAGCATGGGCTTTCTCCTTGGAAGAGCTGCTATTTTTCCAGTGGAAGTCAAATGGTCAAAAATTTGAAATTCTGAACTGCTTGGATGTTTAGGTTATTTAAAAGGTTATCATTACAAATGGTGGTTATTCAGAGTTCTGATGCAACAGTAATTACATATTAATTGTGGTTTTCCTGCAATGGTTTCTCCATAACAAGATCACCTTCTTCTTTAGCATAACCACAAGTTGATTTACTTACACGTATTTGTTTTTATTTCTGAAGGTACAGGATCAACCATAGTTTTTATAGGGCCTAGCCCCTACCTAGCTCATTCAAATGTGCTAGGCCTTTCAGCAGACTTCCATCAGCAACACATCTAGAGGATGGAGGAAGGGTCTCATGGCTAGTCATATTGAGGAAATAGATGCCAAAATTACATTTTCTAAGGGAGTGGAGGGAAAATCATGCCACAACACATTACCACAGCTATAATACAATATAGATCTATTCAGTGTGGCAGTCTCCAGGGGACAGATGGCAGCAGGCAGACACTATCACATGCAGGCCGCCCACTAAAAACACAGGGCTCTGCTGCATAATGTGTCAACCAACAAAGTGACAGAGAAGCAACTCTTTGGCAATTAAGCTCATTCAGATACAGCTCAGAGAGAGTTTTGTTAAGGAAAATGAAGACTGTATAGTTTAAAATGTGGAGGGGTTTGTTAGTTTCCTGCAGGGTGGTGGTCAATAACAGTTAGTTATTTCTGTAAGGTATTCTAATAAGCTAGGATTAGTATGTGTGATGTGGCAGCTGTCATTTATGTAGCTCTTATTTTTGCTAGTTTTACTTGTTTTAGTAAAAAACAGCCAAACTAGAGATACGGACGTGAAATAAAGCCTGAATTAAACCCTGACACTATTTATTATATCACAAATGATCATGAAGGTTGTTTTCCCACAGTTTAACCACAAAAACGTGCCCAGGTAAGATAACACTTTCCACTATAAATACTGCAATCCAGACAGACTTTCTGGCATAAAATCACCATCAATTTAGCACAACCCAATTGCACAGGGATTTAAAAAAAAAAACAAGCAAAAAAACCCTGGCATTTACTCTTACGGACCTACTAAGTGGTGTGTACCACAATGCTTTTCATACATGCATCATGCCATTGCAAAATCAGGTTCTATTCTTCTCGCTGTATGTGTGCATAACTCTCGATAATATCAATGGGAGTTGTATGCACATAAAAAAAGGAAAATATATTCATTGGGGCAGTAAACAATACTAACCCATTCAAATGTTATGAGGAGAAGTTGCACTGCTCCAAACCCCAACTTAGAGCTATCCTGTATAAAGCTGTTAAATCTCAATTCCCTACTTGATTAAATTTAGTCTTAAGAATTCTTGTTATTTTGTTGAAGCACATACAGCAAAATTAAAATAATTGTGTCTCTGCTAGATTTACTATAGAGTTACAGTATTTGCAGCAAATAACTTGCACCTGTTTCAGGTCTTTACCTTATAGCTTATAAATTGTACACAAATAATATGTTTTACTGTTTTAGCAAGTGAATTATATGGTTTATATACTACTAAAATGGATTTGTCAATCTCAAACATTTAGAGCCATTATTTGCCTATTTGTCTACCCAATATTTTCTGTCAAATAATTCGTTTTGGGTGTCTGGCACCTTGCCACCTCACTGCTCCACTACCAGACATCATCTTTTATGAAAAGATGCTCATTTGGGGAGTAGATCACAGGTAAATCATAAGTCCTACACATCTGAAGACTTGGACTCAAAATAATTTGCAAATAAAAATGAGTTTGGTGGTCTCATTCTTGTCCATAATACACTAAGTATTTTATCACAGTTAGTCTCTCCGCCCTGTCATTAAGCATGTGATATCAATTTGGCAGGCTTGCTCATGAGATTCCCTAACACCACTTTTGGCGACAACCCCAAATATCTTTGGGTTAAAGAAATGAGCACATTGTGACACTACTTCACAAAACAGCAGCCGTTGGGCTTGCCCAGGAGAAGGCACCAGAAATGCTACAACTCTCTTCAACTTCATATACTAGGACTTTGCACAGGAGAGACCCGGACTTAACTAGCAGGGGTGGGGGAGGTTAAGGGACAAAATATTTTCACTGAGTTGCGTAGGGAAAGTTGATCAGCACAGAAACAACACTTTAGGTTATGAATACTGCACTATTTGCAATGCTCCATTTAAAATTCAATAAAAGAAGAGTCAGATAGCTTTAACAGAGTAATTCATATTCTCTCACTTTCATCGGGGATCTAGTTCAAAATCAACCCACGGTTTTCCCCTGAAATGAGTGTGGCATTTTCAGTTCCGTTCTCACTGAAGAGAAGTACACATCATGGAAATAAGTACAATTAATTCAACACAGCTGGTGGTCTCTTTTCAGACAGTACACAAGAACTTGGTAAGCATTGAGATTCAATTACTTCTCACTTCTAGAAAGACCCATCTATCAGACTGGGGATTACTGGCAACGCTAGGCAAGAAAGTTCATGGCTTGGCTATCAGCACCCTAATTACAGGAAGAAAGCAGGTGTTCTAGGACTGCCAGTTTGTTTAAGCCTCTCATGAATATGAAATACAAATTAACATTAACAAAAGAAATCCAGTAGATGGTCCTTTTTAGATAAAGTGTAACTATAACCTTGTATCTGTCACATCATTAACATGACAAGGTGGGTATGGTAATGTCTTTTATTGGACCAACTTATCTTGGTGAAAAATACAAGCTTTTGAACTTCCAGGTCTGAAGAAGAGTTCTGTGTAGCTTGAAAGTTTGTCTCTTTCACCAAGAGAAGTTTATCCAATAAAAGACACTATCTTACCCACCTTCTCTCTCTAAAATCCTGGGACCAATACAGCTACAACAACACTGTAAAATCATTAACATTCCATTCATCAAAAATGTCTTGTGCTCTAGAGCCAATATAATTTTTATACTGTTTTGTGAAAGTTCTTTAACAAAGACTTTGTTAAATCAATGGAAGTCAGAATTTTATTTTTAAAAGCACATTAGATTCAAATTTTAAAACTGTCTGGTGTCTGTGTCATGGGAAAGCCAATAAATGAATTCCCAATGAACTAGATATCACCAGTTCAGATAGGTGGGTGGCTATGTGCATATTCATTAAAACAGTGTCTAGCCCAAAGGAGCCCTGATGTTAGTTAGGACCGTTAGGCACTACCATAATACACATGCTAAAGGAGAATAAAAAACAGGCAAATGGAGCAATCAACAACTTCAACTACACCTCTACCCCAATATAACACGAATTCAGATATAACGTGGTAAAGCAGCGCTCTGGGGGTGGCGGGGCTGCGCGCTCCAGCGTATCAAAGCAAGTTCGATATAACGTGGTTTCACCTATAACGCGGTAAGATTTTTTGGCTCCCGAGGACAGCGTTATATTGGGGTGTATTAGTACCAGAGTGTGACACTACTTTGCCCCCTTTCACTCCAATCTGCATTGCTGAAACATTTTGCAATGTTTTAACCAGTTTTCTTGCAAAATGGCATTTGGAGTAACTACTTCAGAAGAAGATGCAAAACATGTCATAAGTTATGGAACACTGTATATCACAGTGGTCTCAACAAATTCCTCTGATCCAACTGTGAAATCCAGAGATTTCATTCTCCTAAGGTCTCTGGTTTTGATAGAGCTCCATCCTGTTTGAGGGGATGGCAACTCACCATCTGCACAAGAAGCTAAAAACCCTCTAGGCTTCATGCTTCTAGAAAAGGGTCTAGAAAATTAAATTTTCATTTGACTTGGCTGCTCAATGAGGTTTTCATGGAAAATGAATCAGCCACATCCTGTACATCAGAAGCAGAAAGAGGAACTGAATAGGGACTCTAGCTCAGGGGTAGTCTATTTTTTGTCAAGGTCCAAATTTCTTGGTCAAGGTCTAATCAAGGTCTAGACTCCAAAGAAAATAATTAAAAAGATAAAAACAATAAAATAAGAATAAATAAATAAAAAAAATTGGGGTCCGTTCAAAAGCATCTGGCGGTCCACATTTGGCCCGTGGTCTGCATATTGACTACCCCTGCTCTAGCTCCTCCTCTTCTAAATCTATTCAAACTAAGCAAAAAAGGAAAGTCAGGTACTGCATCTAACTCCTCTCCTTCACAAAATCTGCATCTTGTTCAGATCCACTCTCTTCTAAGGAAAAGCTATGACATTCAGTATAATGAGGACTTGAGAATCTCACCTTGGTATCTTTCAGGGCTAACAACACTTAATTTGTTTGCAGACCCCATTAAAAAGAAAGGATTATTGGAACCAATACAAACAGATAGAAAATAAAAACCTATCAGCTAATCTTATAAAGCAGAAGACTTTCCCTTTCCCCTTTCAGTCAGAGCACACTCAAATAGGGTTTAAGGTAATCTATCATTTTAGAAAAGATGTACCTGACTGAAGTTTGGGAATCCTTATCATACATATAAAATTATGGACTTGATATGGGAACTTCAACTGATGGACTCTCTGGCAGCAATATTTTCAGTGAATTAGTCTCTGGGATCTAGGGCATCTACGTTGGATATGTTTCTCTCATGAGTTTTCTTGTGCCACTGCTATTTAGAACCCAATTACCTAACTGATGGACTCCATGAAGCACAAAGGGAAAATTAACGCTTTACCTGTAAATTTTGTTTCTGTTATAATTAGATCCACCAGCTTGTAACCGAGGGGTAGCCATGTTAGTCTGGATCTGTAAAAAGCGACAAAGAGTCCTGTGGCACCTTATAGACTAACAGACGTATTAGAGCATAAGCTTTTGTGGGTGAATACCCACTTCGTCAGANCTCGCCTATTATACCCACTGCCCATCAGCAAAATTAAATCAATTTAGAAAAAAATCCCACTTTTTAAATTTTATCACTGTAAATTATTATGGACCATGCATAACTAGTTCTTCGAAAGTATTACCATGTTTAATCTATGTTTGCAGTGTTGTTGTAGCCATGTTGGTTCCAGGATTTTCGAAAGACAAGGTGGGTGAGGTAATATCTTTTATTGGACCAACTTCTGTTGGTGAAAGAGACCAGCTTTCAAGCAACATGGAGCTCTTCTTCAGGTCTGGACTAACAGCTCTGTGTAGCTTGAAAGCTCATCTCTTTCACCAACAGAAGTTGGTCCAATAAAAGATATTACCTCACCCACCTTGTCTTTCGAAAATCCTGGAACCAACATGGCTACAACAACACTGCAAACATAGATTAAACATGGTAATACTTTCGAAGAACTAGTTATGCATGGTCCATAATAATTTACAGTGATAAAATTTAAAAAGTGGGATTTTTTTCTAAATTGATTTAATTTTGCTGATGGGCAGTGGGTATAATAGGCGAGGGGAGGCTCTGCCTCCTCTGGTGCTGTCACAGCCACCAGACCCCCAGTTGCGGGGTTTGCGGGGGAAGTTTTTGATTTATTATGCCCCCTGCCCATACTCCAGGGAGATTACTGATTAACCCAGGAAGCTGAGTAGCAGATACCACCTCCTCAGCCGCCCAGGAACCTGCATAGGGCATATGAAAAGCTTCTTTGGAGGAGAGTGAGAGGCTTTTCCCTGCAGTGGCTTGGGGTCTGGCGAGGAGAGGTGTGGCTGCGGCAGGTCCAGGGCTCCTTTGGGCAGGTGGGGTGGGGCACTCGGGGCTTCAGTTGGCCTGGGACTCCTCCGGCCGAGGGTGGGACGCTCAGGGCTCCTCTGGGCGGGGGTCCTCAGGGTTCCAGCCGTGGTGGGCCAGGAGCTATAGGGTTCCGGCTGCTAGAGGGGGGTGGGCATGGAAGGGGTGGAGTCTCCCCAAATGGGGGCTCCACTCACTGCCCATGATTTTGTTGCATCATTTACAAAAATGAAAATTACATAAATCCATTCTGCTTTATCAAAAATATAATTTATTTCTCCAAAGCAACAAGGGAGGACTGGTGCGATAAGGGCATCGGCATCACCGGCATGCCCCACATGTTCCAATAGGGCCATTGGGCTGGCCACTGGCTCTGCTGCCATGTCGGCATTGTGAGAGCCATGATGCTTTCCGGAGCCCACAGGGATCAGTGCTGCCTCGGCAAGGGGCTAAAGTCCCACTCTGATCTGAACAAGTCCCCTGCCAGTGACCAAGGCAGGGCTGTGGACACCTGCATTTGGTGGCTGACCCTTTGCGCGGGGGAGCAGTGTCTTGAATAAGGTAAACGATGCCTCTCTGAGGACCGGTGCCACGAAGGTGAATGGACCTGTACCGGCAGGGAACAATGCACAGACGGACACTAGGGCATCAGCTGGCGGGAGGACGATCAGTGCTGGGCATATGGAGACCAATGCCTCACCGTGGGTGATCTGCGCCACACTGGTGGAGACTGGGATCTTGGTGCTGGCAACTTAGGCCATCTCCGGGTCCTCGTTCATGGAGTCGGGGATCTTGGTCATGGAGTCGGGGCACACTGCCTCTGCTCCAGAGACCGACTGTATTCAACTGCCCTCTGAGGTGGTCTCATGACTGGCTTGCCCTTAGAGAGGGGAGCCTTAGCCACATCCAATGCCATTCACAGCACAGGCGAGGTTGGTCCTTAGCCGCTTCAGACGTCAAAGGCAGTACCAGGTGCCTAGGTCCCCTACCGCTCCCAGGAGTCCGAGGCGAATCCCTGGAGGACCTGGGGTCCAAGTGGAGAGATACCCCCTGTGAGGCTCTGGAGTCAGCAGGCAGCCCAAACTGGGTCCTTTGCCCAATGCCCCCGACCTTCCTTGCTTTGTGCTGGGGAGCCTTGCTTTTTCAGGTGCTTCTTGCGCACTGGTGAAGGAGAGTATTGCCAGACAGAGAACAATATTGACAGTGCACTCCTCACTGACGCCAAGGTACTAGGCGTGGAGTCAGAGCAGGCAGGCTCTGACACCGGGCAAAGTACAGTCTCCATGAGGAGGGCCCCGTAAGTGAATGTCCCGCTCCCTTTGAGTTCTGGGTTGAAAGTTCTTACAAATTTGACACTTGTCCTTCATGTGTGACTCTCTCAAGCACTTTAGGCAGCTGCTATGGGGGTTGCTAACAGCATAGGCCTATTACAGGCTGAGCAGGCCTTGAAACCCAGAGACCCGGGCATGCCCCACCCTGGGGCAAAGTCCCTGCAATGACTCTAACTTACTAACTCTTACAATCTAACACCTAATTACTAACTAACTACCGTAAACAACAATATACAAAGGGAAGACAAGTAGGTACTAGGAAAAACTTCTATCCACTTGGGAGGCAAGAGGAAGGTGCTCTGACCAACCATCATTGGCAGTAAGAAGGAACTGAGAGGTCGTAGGGCCGGTGGCGCCTCATATAGGGCGCCACAGCCAGCCCTACAGATACCGCTAAGCAAAAAATTCCAACAACTGTGCACGTGGGCATGCACACACACACCTAGAATGGAATTGACATGAGCAAGAATGTGAAGAAAAAGTAAAGTGACTTGTCCAAGATCAGACAGGAAACTTGTGGAGAACCAGGATCAGAACCCAGATCTCTTGTCTCCTTGCCCTATGCCTTTAACAACAAGAGCATACTAGTGGAATCTCAATTTTACGAACCCCAATTTTATGAACAACCAGTTATACAAACCATTTTTCTCAGTGGGAGAAAATAAAATGACTAAACCACATCATAAAAGTGATGTATCTGAAGAACGAATAGACAACCACTCACATTCTGATGCTTGAAGTACATTTATTCGAAGGACAAAAAGAAAGCAATGAAGTGCTCCATACTGCAACTTATGCATCACGCCTACTGCAATTTTGAGATGTTTAATTTTATGAACATTTTGATTTTATGAAATCATTGAACCCCAATTAGTTTGTGAAATAGGAGTTCTATTGTGCTTCTCAGGCTATTATAGTGCTTTTTTCTAATAACACTGTAGTTAAGAGCCATCTATCATTTCCATTACAACCTAGGTTTGTAATTGCTGACACTTGACTTAAAGTACTGAAGCTGATGTTTCTCTAACTAGTTGCTATCTGTCAAGTAGCTTTTAGTGCTAGTACCACTAAAAAAAAGAAACAGGCAAAAGGAAGGAAATTGCAGTTCAAGCCAGTCCTTAACTCACCACTTTATACTATGAATACAACACAGAGCTATGATATTATTGTTGATATTAGTTACACAAACTATGCCAAAAGTGCACTCTGTGCTAGTAGCCAGCCACCAATGTGGCACAGAACTGTGCAAATATTCTACCTGTAGCCTGGGGAACAGTGAAGGAGAACTGCATTTTATTTCTTTCATTTTGTCAATTTTAAGTTAAAGTTATATTAATATATGTTTTATATGGAACTCAAAACAGGTGATATTAAAAAGTGAACTGCAATTGGCAATACTAGGTGGGAAGGGTTCTTTTCAAATCCAATCATTTGTAAATATACAAATGATCTCTGCACAATTAATTTCTATTAAAGCTTAAGGTCTAGCTTTGAAGAGCTTTTAGACTTCTCTTTCTGACAAACTCATGGGAAGCCATAGCCTGCCTTTCAGCAAAAAACCTCTCCAAAACCTGAGGCTGGCTCCAGAAGAATGATATTTACCTCTAAATCTGTGGTAAATATATTTTGGCAGCTTTACTCTAATGACAAAGAAATGTTTCAATCTCATCAAAAAAGTGAAGGTAATAACAATCTGTAATACAGTCTAATAGGGGATACTGGCGGTAGAATGTCGGGGCCTAATCAGGTAAAGAATGTGAGTAATGCCAAACAGCAAAAATTAAGATATTTGTACACCAATGTGAGGAGCCTAGGTAACAAAATGGAGGAACTAGAGTTACTGGTGCAGGAAGTGAAACCAGATATTATAGGGATAACAGAAACATGGTGTAATAGTAGTCATGACTGGAGTACAGGTATTGAAGGGTATGTGCTGTTTAGGAAAGACAGAAATAAAAACTAAGGTGGTGGAGTAGCAGCACTGTATATCAATGATGAGGTAGACTGTAAAGAAATAAGAAGTGATGGAATGGATAAGACGGAGTCTGTCTGGGCAAAAATCACATTGGGGAAGAAAGCTACTAGAGCCTCCCCTGGGATAGTGCTTGGGATGTGCTACAGACCACCGGGATCTGATTTGGATATGGATAGAGACCTCTTTAATGTTTTCAATGAAGTAAATACTAATGGCAATTGTGTGATCATGGGAGACTTTAACTTCCCAGGTATAGACTGGAGGACAAGTGCTAATAATAATAATAGGGCTCAGATTTTCCTGGATGCGATAGCTGATGGATTCCTTCACCAAGTAGCTGTTGAACCAACAAGAGGGGATGCCATTTTAGATTTGGTTTTGGTGAGTAGTGAGGACCTCATAAAAGAAATGGTTGTAGGGGACAACCTTGGTTCGAGCGATCATGAGCTAATTCAGTTTAAACCAAATGGAAGGATAAACAAAAATAGATCTGACTAAGGTTTTTGCTTTCAAAAGGGCTAACTTTAAAAAATTAAGGAAATTAGTTATGGAAGTGGATTGGACTGAAGTACTTGTGGCTCTAAAGGCGGAGGAGGCCTGAAATTACTTCAAGTCAAAGTTGCAGAAACTATCAGAAGCCTGCATCCCAAGAAAGAGTAAACAATTCATAGGCAGGAATTGTAGACCAAGCTGGATGATCAACCATCTCAGAAAGGTGATTAAGGCCTGGTCTACACTAGGAGGTTATGTCGAATTTACCAGCGTTAACTCAAATTAACCCTGCACCCGTCCACACAACGAAACTATTCATTTCAACATAGAGGTTTCTTTAAATCGATTTCTCCCGATGAGGGGAGTAGCGCTAAATTCGACATGGCCATGTCGAATTAGGGTAGGTGTGGATGGAATTCGACGCTAATAGCTCCGGGAGCTATCCCACAGTGCACCACTCTGACGCTCTGGACAGCAGTCCGAGCTCGGATGCTCTGACCAGCCACCAGCCACACAGGAAAAGCCCCGGGAAAATTTGAATTCCTTTTCCTGTCTGGCCAGTTTGAATCTCATTTCCTGTTTGGACATCGTGGCAAGCTCAGCAGCACTGGCAACGATGCAGAGCTCTCCAGCAGAGGTGACCATGCACTCGCAGAATAGAAAGAGGGCCCCAGCATGGACTGATCGGGAAGTCTTGGATCTGATCGCTGTGTGGGGCGATGAGTCCGTGCTTTTGGAGCTGCGATCGAAAAAACGGAATGCGAAGATCTACGAGAAGATCTCAAAAGCCATGACGGAGAGAGGATACAGCCGGGATGCAACGCAGTGCCGCGTGAAAAATCAAGGAACTCTGACAAGGGTACCAGAAGACCAAAGCGTCAAATGGACGCTCCGGATCCCAGCCCCAGACATGCCTTTTCTACGAGGCACTGCATTCCATTCTAGGTGCGGCCACCACCACTACCCCACCACTGTCCGTGGACTCTGACGATGGGGTATTATCGACGGCCGCTTCCTTGGAGATGTTCATGGATGGGGAAGATGAGGAAGGAGATGAGGAGGACGAGGCAGTCGACAGCGCTTTCAACGCTGATTTCCCCGACAGCCAGGATCTCTTCATCACCCTCACGGAGATCCCCCAACCAACCCTCCCAAGGCGGTAACCCGGACCGTCAATCAGGGGAAGGATCAGTAGGTAAGTGTTTTAAACATTTATTTTGAACAGAATAGGAATGGTATCTTAATGGGTTTTTCATGATTAGTTTGCCCTAGGCGCTTTAGTTTTTAGTCTTTGCCAGTGCAGCTACTGGAAAATTCTGTCAATATGTACGGGGATAGATCAGAAATCCTCCTGGGACATCTCCACGAAGCTCTCCTGGAGGTATTGTGAAAGCCTTTGCATCAGGTTCCTGGGGAGAGCGGCCTTATTGCGTCCTCCATGGTAGGAAACTTTTCCGCGCCAGGCTAGCGGCAAGTACTCCGGGATCATTGCCTCGCAAAGCATGGCAGCATATGGCCCTGGTGTTCGCTGGCATTCACGCAGCATGCGGTCTTTCTCTGTCTCTGAAATCCTCATCAGAGTGATATCACTCATGGTGACCTGCTTTGAATTAGGGGAATGTTAGTATTGGGACTGATTGCCTGTTCCTTTACATAACTGTCACCGGCGGTTTACAGCCACGCGGTGGAAGCGGGACAGGGGCAGAGTTCATGCTGGCCGGATTGCCGGCAGCAGGAACTGGCCAACGCTAGGAGCATTGCTTGGAACGTGAAAGGAGGGCACTGCTATAAATTAAGCTTTAAGCAGCCAAAAGTCTACAGCTTACTATGTCCGCCTGCTAGCCGAATTCCGTTGTCCGGCCCCACTTGTGTGATCTGTACAGCAAGACCCCAGGAACTCAATGGGAAGGCCGAAAATTTGACCTTGTACTGTGTGTGCATGTGATAGGTACTGTGCATGGTCTTGTTCACAGAGAAAGACTATATTCATTGTTCGCAAAACTGTATCTTTGAGGAATGCACTCCCTTTTTCCCATCCCACAGCTGCGAGCGTCTCCCGAGCTACCCCGGCATCGCCCTCCCAGAGGCTGGCGCAGATCAGGCGACGAAAGAGAAGGACACGGGATGAGATGTTCTGAGAACTTATGGGCTGCTCCCGAGCTGAGGCGGCACAGCAGACCCAGTGGAGGGAGAACATGTCGCAATACCAGCGATCACACAGCGAACGGGAGGACAGGTGGCGGCAGGAAGACCAGCAGGCGACTCAAACGCTGCTTGGACTAATGAGGGAGCAAACGGACACGTTCTGGCGCCTTGTAGATGTTCTGCAGGACCAGAGGCAGGAAAACAGAGCCCCGCTGCATTCTCTCTCTAACTGCCCTCTCCCGCCACAAAGTCCCATCCCCCCTCACCCAAAGTCCGAAGAAGGAGGGGTGGCAGGGGCCGTGAAAACAGTCACTCCACCCCGCAGACTGCTCAAGTAGCAGAAGGCTCTCATTTCCAAAGATTTGATAAGTCCTTTCCTTCACTCCAAAAGCACCTAACCCAAGCCCCCGTTCCAGTTTCATCCCCTAACTGTGTAGTTGTTAATAAAAAATACGTTTCTGTTAATTACTGTTTCCGTCATGTTCTTTTAGAGGAGAGTGTGTTTGAAGGGGAGGGAAGAGGATTGGTAATTGGAGAGTACAGTCACCTTTACCAGAGTACAGACACGGGGGCAGGTTCAGCAGAAGGTCACACACACACATTGCAGTCACTAGGCACCCTGGTCAGTTTGGGAGGTGGTTTTCATGTTCTGTGGGGGGGGGGCTATGTGAGTTTGTGGCGGGGGGGGGGGGGTTCCAATGCTTTTGCGCCGGCCTTTGCCCGGGCGCCCGAGCCCTGCCANGAGCCATGCAGCATGGGATCTGTACCCGCCCCCCCCCCGCCACAAAGTCACATAGCCTACACAGAGTCCCGAAAAGGAGGGGTGGCAGGCTCCATTGAAACAACCAGTCCACCACTGCGGACCACTCTAGGAGCAAGAGCCTGTCATTCCTCGAGTTTAGAAGCGTCCTTTCCATCACTACACCCGCTCCCCACCAGTCTGCGTCCCAGTTTCAACACTTCACCACGAAATCCTTAATAAAGAAAACGGTGTTAATGAACAAAGTTTCATTTATTTTATTTTTAAAGGTGTGTTGGAAGGTGGGGGAAGAGAAGGGCGTTGGTAACTGGAGAGGATAGTCAACATTAACTGGGTAAAGAAACGGGGGCAGGTTCAGCTTCTGTTTAAACAAACTTAATAGTCACAGGTTACCCTGCTCACTCTGGAACCTAGCTTTCAAAGCTTCCCGGATGCACAGTGCGTCCCGCTGGGCTCTTCTAATCGCCTGGCTGTCTGGCTGGGCGTAATCAGCAGCCAGGCAATTTGCCTCAACCTCCCACCCCGCCATAAACGTCTCCCCCTTGCTCTCAGAGATTGTGGAGCACACAGCAAGCTGCAATAACAATGTGGATATTGATTTCGCTGAGATCAGAGCGAGTCAGTACGCTTCTCCATCTCCCCTTCAGACATCCAAAAGCACACTCCACCACCCTTCTGCACTTGCTCAGCCGGTAGTTGAAGAGTTCTTTTTCACTGTCCAGGGCGCCTGTATAGGGCTTCATGAGACAGGGCATTAGCGGGTAGGCTGGGTCCCTGAGGATCACTATAGGCATCTCCACATCCCCAACAGTTATTTTCTGGTCCGGGAAGTAAATACCTTCCTGCAGCCATCTAAACAGACCAGAGTTCCTGAAAACGTGAGCATCATGAACCTTGCCCGGCCATCCAACGTTGATGTTGGTAAAACGTCCCATATGGTCCACCAGTGCTTGCAGCACCATTGAAAAGTAGCCCTTTTGGTTATTGTACTGGCTGGCCTGGTGGTCCGGTCCCAGGATAGGGATGTGAGTTCCATCTATAGCCCCACTGCAGTTTGGGAATCCCATTGCAGCGAAGCCATCTATGATCACCTGCATGTTTCCCAGGGTCACTACCTTTGAGAGCAGTAGCTCAACAATTGTGTTGGCTACTTGCATCACAGCAACCCCCACGGTAGATTTGCCCACGCCAAAGTGATTCGCGACTGACCGGTAGCTGTCTGGCGTTGCAAGCTTCCAGAGGGCTATGGCTTGCTTCTGGACAGTCAGGGCTGCTCGCATCCGGGTGTCCTTGCGCTTCAGAGCAGGGGACAGCAACTCACAAAGTTCCAGGAAAGTTCCCTTACGCATCTGAAAGTTTCACAGCCACTGTGATTCATCCCAGACCTGCAGCACTATGCAGTCCCAGCAGTCTGTGCTTGTTTCCCGGGCCCAGAATCACCGTTCCACAGCATCAACATGACCCATTGCCACCATGATGTTCACAGTGCGGGGTCCCGTGCTTTGTGAGAGGTCTGTGCCCCTCTCAGACTTAATGTCCTCACTGCGCTGCCGTAGCCTCCTCGCCCGATTTCTCAGCATCTGCCTCTGAAAAAGGTGGATGATAAGGTGCAAGGTGTTGACAACGGCCATAACTGCAGCGATGATCGCAGCGGGCTCCATGCTCGCAGTGCTGTGGCGTCCGCGCTGTCAATCACCAGAAAAGTGCGCGAACTGATTGCCCGCCGGCGCTTTCACGGAGGGAGGGCGGGAGTGAGGGTTGAATGACGACAGTTACCCAAAACCATCCTCGACACATTTTTTGCCCCAGCAGGCATTGGGGGCTCGACCCAGAATTCCAATGGGCAGCGGGGACTGCAGGAACTGTGGGATAGCTGCACACAGTGCACCGCTTCCAATGCGGATGCTTGCCCCATTTGTGAGTCCACACTAAGTCGAATTACTGTCCTTAGTGTGGATACACACGTTCGACTTTGTAATATCGGTTCCACAAATTCGCTTTAAGTAAAATCGAACTACTCTCTTAGTGCAGACATACCCTAAGAAAAAGCAGACAGTCTACAAGGAGTGGAAGATGGGAGTGATCAGCAAGTAAAGCTACCTTATTGAGGTCAGAAAATGTAGGGATAAAGTGAGAAAGGCCAAAAGTCATGTAGAGTTGGACCGTGCAAAGGGAATTAAAACCAATAGTAAAAGGTTCTATAGCCATATAAATAAGAAGAAAACAAAGAAAGAAGAAGTGGGGCCGCTAAACATGGAGGATGGAGTGGAGGTTAAGGATAATCTAGGCATAGCCCAATATCTAAACTAATACTTTGCCTCGGTCTTTAATGAGGCAAATGGGGGGGGGGGGCGGGGAGATTGCTCAGTGGTTTGAGCACTGGCCTGCTAAACCTAGGGTTGTGAGTTCAGTCCTTGAGGGGACCAGTTAGGGATCTGGGGCAAAAATCTGTCTGGGGATTGGTCCTGCTTTGAGCAGGGGATTGGACTAGATGACCTGCTGAGGTCCCTTCCACCCCTGGTATTCTATGATTCTATGATAATGCTAGGATGACAAATGGGAATGAGGATATGGAGGTAGATATTACCACATCCGAGGTAGAAGCCAAACTTAAACAGCTTCATGGGACTAAATCAGGGGGCCCAGATAATCTTCATCCAAGAATATTAAAGGAACTGGCACATGAAATTGCAAACCCATTAGCAAGAATTTTTAATGAATCTGTAAACTCAGGGGTTGTAGCGTATGACTGGAGAATTGCTAACAGTTCCTATTCTTAAGAAAGTAAAAAAAAAAAAAAAGTGATCCGGTAACTACAGGCCTGTTAGTTTGAAATCTCTAATATGCAAGGTCTTGGAAAAAATTTTGAAGGAGAAAGAAGTTAAGGACATTGAGGTCAATAGTAACTGGGACAAAATACAACATGGTTTTACAAATGGTAGATCGTGTCAAACCAACCTGATCTCCTTCTTTGAGAAGGAAACAGATTTTTTTAGACAAAGGAAACACACTGGATCTAATTTACCTCCATTTCAGTAAGGCATTTGATATGGTTCCACATGGGGAATTATTAGCTAAATTGGAAAAGATGGGGATCAATATGAAAATTGAAAGGTGGATAAGGAACTGGTTAAAGGGGAGACTACAACGGGTCGTACTGAAAGGTGAAATGTCAAGCTGGAGGAAGGTTACTAGTGGAGTTCCTCAGGGATCGGTTTTGGGATCAATCTTATTTAATCTTTTTACTACTGACCTGGGCACAAAAACTGGAAATGTACTAATAAAATTTGCGGACGACGAAGTTGGGAGGTATTGCCAATACAGAGAAGGACCGGGATATCATACAGGAAGATCTGGATGACATTGTAAACTGGACTAATAGTATGAATAGGATGAAATTTAATAGTGAAAAGTGCAAGGTCATGCATTTAGGGATTAATAACAAAATTTTGTTATAAACTGGGGATGCATCAGTTGGAAGTAACAGAAGAGGAGAAGGACCTTGGAGTATTGGTTGATCACAGGATGACTATGAGCTGCCAATGTGATATGGCTGTGAAAAAATGCAGTCTTGGGATGCATCAGGCAAGCTATTTCCAGTAGAGATAAGGAGGTGTTAGAACTGTTATACAAGGCACTGGTGAAACCTCATCTGGAATACTGTGTGCAGTTCTGGTCTCCCGTGTTTAAGAAGGATGAATTCAAACTGGAACAGGTACAGAGAAGGGCTACTAGGATGATCCAAGGAATGGAAAACCTGTCTTATGAAAGGTGTCTGGCTGATGAGTCTTGCCCACATGCTCAGGGTTTAGCTGATCGCCATATTTGGGGTCGGGAAGGAATTTTCCTCCAGGGCAGATTGGCAGAGGCCCAGGGGGGGTTTCACCTTCCTCTGCAGCGTGGGGCACGGGTCACTTGCTGGTGGAGTCTCTGCATCCTGAAGTCTTTAAACCACGATTTGAGGACTTCAATAGCTCAGACATAGGTTAGGGGTTTGATTACAGAAGTGGGTGGGTGAGATTCTGTGGCCTGCATTGTGCAGGAGGTCAGACTAGACGATAATAATGGTCCCTTCTGACCTTAAAGTCTATGATTCTATGATAACTGTACACTGGGGAGGATACCCAAATGTATTTATAAGTACACTGTCCTAGAGCTACAGGAGTAACTCTGTATCCTCCCGAATGTCTTTAAAAAAAAACCTCTTAAAAATGAACTACGATGCACATATAGACTGAATTGCAAACTCTAAGTACTTCAGACTTGGGTTCCCCAAACTCATACTAGAATATTAGGATATTACCAACATTATATGTTGTATCATTATTATACAGTATTTCATCAACTTTACCAACAAGCATTTTTAAGAGCCTGTGGCTTCCTATAGGTGGAAATTAATAATAATACATGAAAAGTAGAGCAGCAGTCATATCTATCTCATGGTGTTAGGAAGCAGGACCTGAAGCAGAACCAGTCCTCAGGCAGCCTAATGAGCACAGCTGTCCTGGGGCAGGATGGGTAATTGGCTGCACCGCCTTATTGGCTGGAAGAGTCAGCAACTGGCTCTTAGGCCCAGCAGTAGAAGCAACAGTAGCAGTTCAGTGGCTGCTCAAAGCATTTGCTCACAGCTGAGGTAGTTTCTGCCCTGCCTCACTCCAAGTAACCCAGCTCTGACATTTGGGTCTCATTCCTGACTTTTGACTTCAGCTCTAACCCTTAGTCTTGGCATCTAGTCTCCAACTCCTGACACTGGCTGTGCCCCTTGGCTCTGGCCTCTGGCTACTGACACCTGCTCCAACCCCTATGCCTGATACCTGCTTCAGTCCACATCCCAGTCACTGACACACGGTGACCATTACATTCAAATAACTCATTACATTTCAACTTGTAACAGGTATAAATCACTGAAGTTAGACCAGTTTACGCGCACTGGCAATCTAGTCCTCAGTTTCCTAAGAAGTCACATTGGAGGAGTTCTATATATCACACAACTACAAATGTCTTTCTGCTATCAAACCTTTTACAAGAAGGTACAGATAATTTACGATAGCAGCAATAGATCCTTTCTGAGGAATTTGTGGATAACTTCATAAAGATTTCAATGTGCGTAGATGCACAAGAAACCCATCATTTGAAGTCAACAGGACTAACATTTAAAGTTAAGCAGGTGCTTAAGTGCTTTTCTGGGACCAGGTCTTAGAAATCAAAGCAGCTAATTAACAAATGAAAGATATGTACAGTAATTAGTCATGTCTGAAGAACATTATGCAACCACTGGAAGCTGCGGGGGGCCATGCCTGCAGATGGTCAACGTAAACAAAATGTCTCGCGGCCCACCAGGTTGCCGATCCCTGGCCTACACGAAGAGCTAGGAGTGTGATTTCCAGCTCCCATAGACATACTCATGCTAGCTCCCATCTGAGCTAGCATAGTCTTTAGTTAAATTGAATTGATAGTCCTGTGTTAAACTATAGTGCCCTTAGTGAGTGAGTCTAGCTCCTGCGGTGCTACAGTTTTGAGATCAACACGGTGAAAGTTACCTTTACTGATTTTCGTAGGTTTGGAGGCTCCAGAAACACATGAAGAATGAGGCCCATGACCACAGACAGTCACAAGTAAGGAATCTTGCCTGTATTGTAAGTTTTACTAAGCAAATGATTAAAATTACAATTACAAACAAATATATAAAATCTAAGATAACCAATGCAATGGATAATGCAGTATTCAGACTCACATTCCCAAAGATATTTTAGAGTCTGATGGAGCTCTCAACAGGTGGTCATTGATAGGGGAGCGATTCCTGCTGGGATTTTCCACCCTATCCATCCTGTTGTTATGACCATGACGAACACCTCATGCATACGTATGCGGGCTCCAACTTCCTTTTCCTTAACTGTACTTCCACACCCCATAAATGTTGGGGTGCCTTACTTCTCATAGGTTGTTCTCTTAATTCTCTTTATTGTTATTAACATCTTATTAACATTTATGTCAACATGTCTCATGGTAATCTGTAGTCAGAGCAGAACTTTCCATCATGTTACAATCAGGTGCCTTGCAGTCTAAATGGGTACGTTGCAGTATCTTTTCCCAGAACACCATTATTGGCACATTCTTTTCAGTAATCTTGTAATTCTACTGGCACAGGATTATTCTTATGTTACCTACGTATGTCAAGCCTCCTTAAGCCTGAGGTCTAGTGTGGCTAAGCTAAAATCCTACAAGCCTGAGCCTGTAGGCCTTGCATTACAGCCTCGCTTTATTATATACCTTGTACACACTCATCACTCCTAAATACCTATCAATTTTAGACTCCTATGATTCCACCCTACTTATATCTGTACCTACACCTTAACTTAAATCTACTCATCACACACTGATTACATATGAAATAACAGATAACACAATTAAATGATCAAATGAACTAACTGGGTACACTAGCATGCTAAAACTAGTAGCGTAGCAGTGGCTGTGGCAGCCCTGAGTACAAACTCACTTGACCCAGAAGTTATGTACTCGGGACAGCTAGCCTGTGCCACGGTTGCCACTGACTTCTACCACAGCTACACTACTATTTTTAGTGTGCTGGTTCAGATGAGAACTAGCACGAGAATGTCTCAGTGAGATGGGAATCAGACCTCCTAGCTTATAGTGTATATGTAGCCTATGACTAACAAAAAACCCCTTACAAGGAAGAATTTTAAAATCTTTAAATATTACCAAATAAATAATTAACACATCCTCAGACTATCAAAGCTGCAGAACGGAAGCCTCGGGAATGAAAGGATAGTCTCTGAAGCTTCACTCTTCTGGAGCTTATCAGCACTGTAGGAGTAGAGCCCAAAATCTCACAAAATTTAAGGTACATCCTTCCAGATCCCATCACCCTTCCTCCAAAAGATATAAACAAATCAAAACAAATAGCCAGCAAATTTAAAACCTGTGTTTAGGATTAGAACACCTATCCAAAGCAGATAGATGGCTCCTCAAATTACACAGTGATCCAACCTTCTTTCCACTCACTTGTTTTAAGCTTTCAGATGTTCATCACTCCCAAGCCCTCCCCACATCCCAAAAACTTAAGACAGAGGAGCACTTTTTAAAATCAGAAATACGTATGTTAGTTATACTGTTGGCAGGATATCTATTACTATATCTGCTACGGTGATACAATTTGTTTGCAGATTTCAGCTACGTCTCCATATCGAAATTATTTCTGTTAGATATTAGGTGACAGAAGCCAATTGCTATTGCATAAGATGAAACATTTTCAGTAAAATTAAAAGTGCTTCCAAATCAAGAAATCTTTTGATCAGCTACCTCAGTAATTCCCCTTTTCAGACCCCTAAAAATCAAACAGATTAAATTTAACAAACACCCATGTAGAGGAACTTTTGAGACTAGATAATCTCTCTTTTTCAATGTGCATTTTCTAGTATTTTTGCAGGATCATGTTCTTCTTCATGTCCTTTGTATTATGATAACAGTGGGAGCAATCTCAGGAACAGATAATCGTGAGAACAACTCTTCACAGTATAAAACTGAAAATTATTTTGTATTGTATCATTTATATGATATTACCCAAAGTAGTAAACTTGAGCTCATGATATTCTGAATGAGGTCAGTGGTTTAATGTTGAACCAAATCTACAGAACTTATTTCATTCTAATCTTTTTACTTCTTATCCTGCAAAAAGATTGGTGCTTGCTTATTTCAGAGCTAATATTGTAGGCTTTTCACTAAAAACTAGACAATGAAATCTAGGAAACTTAAGTATTAAGCTATTGTTCTTTCAAACTGTTCTCAGGCCCTTGGTCAATTTTTTGTCTCATGTTTTCTTGGACTGGTTATATTATCAAGATGGCAACACTGAGCATGAGCAGAGAAAGTCTCTCATGTCACTCAGTCAAGAGGGCCAGATTCTGCCACTCTTTCTCACACTCAATGGTATTTTGCTAATGAAGGCAGTGATGCTGAAATCAGTTCTGCATGGGCAGACACTTGTGTTCATGTTGCACTCACTGCAGAACTGAGGCCAAGATCAGTTCCAGGACAGCTGTTGTAATAACTTAGGCCTAGCAGGCCTACTTTATCTGTGAGCCTAATTGGTAAAAGTGGGGACAGGTTCATGAATTGTTCCAGTGACCCGTTACATAAAACTGTGTAATAAAAGATGTAAGAAAACAGAGACTGAATTAGTTTAAAAATAGAAGTCTGCTTTTACCCACTGACTGTATTAAGATTATGCTTGGTAAACAAGAGGAGTGTGGGACCGGAAATTAGACCTAACTGGTGGTCAAAATAATGACCCTTTTTGGGGCCCTTAAAAAAGAAACTTTTGGGGGGAAGGGAAGTACCACCACTAATACAGCTACTATTAAGGGGTTTTTCATTGAGACACCCAGGCTTGGCCTACAGAGAGACACCCAACCATCACCGCTACATCATCAAGGACTCCATCCTGATACATGTAAGATCCTGCTATGTCTTCCCCTCCCTTCTGTGTCTCTTTCCATCCCCCACTGTCTCGCTCCTGTCGTCTCACTCTCTCAGCTTTTCACCTGATCCTGAGATCAGCTGCATTGCACAGCATCAGCATGATGAGATGAGAAGACCTGTCTGGCTCTGCTCAGCCTGAGAAGGACCAGTGAAGGAAATGGCCTAGACCAGACTAACTAGATGATGACCCTGACCAGGGAGCTGAGTTGGGGTCGAGCAATAGCTGTTGTTGTCGAGCAACCTGCCAGCCCAAAGCATCCGTCTGTGACTGACTAGCTGCCCTGTACTCTGAGAATATCAACAAAAGCCCTATGTCCCCCATCTTTTACTATCCTGTCTCTTCTCTCCTTTATGTCTGTCTGTTTTGTAAAATGCAGGAAAGTGACTATCACTCCTGACTCATAATTGAACAACAAAACTAACCCCTTTCCTCCCCACCTAAGACGGCTTGACAAAAAAACAAACAAACAAACAAACAAAAAAACCAATAACCAATATACATCCTCTCTAAAAAAAGAGATCTTGATAGGTTTCGACTGTTTGTTTCGCATAGTCACTCAATTTCAGTTTCCATGTTTTTTGCCTTGTTTTGATTCTTCTTCTGTGTTTTTCAGTCAGTAAATTTCTAACCTTTAGCATTCATAGAATCCAAGGCCAGAAGGCACCATTGTGATCATCTTCTAGTCCGACTTCCTGTATAACACAGGCCATAGAACTTTCCAAAAACAATTCCTAGAACACGAATTTCCTAGTGTAATTGTCATGTTACTAAGCAGACTAAGGTCTCTGAATACCAAGCTCCCAAACCTTGTTTAACACTCTTTAATGTTGGACAGGGTCATTGTAAGAGGGCCAGACTCACCCCTGCGGTGCCTCCTGCTGGTCGTCCAGGGAATTAGTTCACCAGCCCCTGGAGCGCCCTCTGTAGGCCGGAGAGCCGCCTCATCCTCTTCTCTAGCCCCTGTGTCCCTCCCAGGACCCTGGTGCCCCTTGCTCTGGGTGCTGCCCCCTGGCAATACCCACACACACGCTATGTCTCCCCTCCCAGGGGAACCCCCACCTCACCTCAGGATAAGGCCACTGCCAGTCACCAACTAGCCCTCACTCTCTGGGGCAGACTGCAGTATAGGCCACTCATCACTGGCAAGGAGGGTTTGGACCTGCTGCCTTGGCCCAGCCCTGGGCTGCCCTCTGCAACCCCCAGTACCCCTTGGCCTATTACCAGGCTGCAGCCTGGGGCTATCCAGGCTAGAACTCCCCAGCTCCTCAGCCTTTCCCCAGCCCTGCTCCACTACAGGTACCCTGCATCTAGCTCCCTGCAGCCAGGCCCTTCTCTCTCTCTGAAGGCAGAGGCAGACTCTTTGTGCTCCTGGCTCCCAGCCTTTTTATACAGGCCAGCTGTGGCCTGATTGGGGTATGGCCCTGCTGCAGCTGCTTCCCCAATCAGCCCAGCTTTTAGAGCTGCAGCCCTCTGCAGGGCTGCTTTCAAGCCCTGCCAGGCAGGAGCGGGTGTCCACCCCGCTACAGTCACGTTAACGCCTTTGACTCTTTTAGCTCATCTATTCCACCTAATTTAATACAACACTACTCACATAGGTAAGGAACTAGATTCACAATTAAGGTCCTAAAAATAAGTACGTTTGATAGAATTGGGCCCTAACTGAAAGCTATTGATTGGCTCTGTGACATGGAAAGACATGGACCAATATGTGGGACCCAAACAGATTATTATTGGGGTGCATTTGGGGACCCATAGGAGATTTAGATTTAAACACTTATTTTTCTGTTTTAGAAAGTATGATCCCCTTTTTAACAAGAAAACATACTTGAAGATTAGTAAGATTCACACCATTACCATCAGTCTTCAGCAGACTGAATTAATGACCTGCATAGAAGCAGGGCCGGCTCCAGGCACCGGCCCACCAAGCTTGTGCTTGGGGCGGCACCTGGAGGGGAGCAGCGCGGTACTCCGGCTCCAGCCGCCGGGGAGAGCGGGGCCACGGCTGGGGCTCGCCGCCCTCCCCCCGGCGCTCTGGCCGCCGGGGAGAGAGGAGCCCCGACCAGGACTCGCCGCCCTCCCCTGGCGCTCTGGCCGCCGGGGAGCGCGGAGCCCCGACTGGGACTCGCCGCCCTCCCCCCGGCGCTCTGGCCGCCGGGGAGAGCGGAGCCCCGGCTGGGGCTCGCTGCCCTCCCCCAGGGCTCCGGCCGCCCCTCCTCCCCCCGCCGCGCTTGGGGGGGGGGGGCGCGGAGGCTTTTTTGCCTGGGGCGGCAAAAAAGCCAGAGCTGGCCCTGCATAGAAGACAGAAAATATGAAGAAAGTCCACAGTTAATATTTCTCAAAAGTAATTTTGCGCTAAAAGCAACAAATGGCTAAATAATCATTGCAGACCCTCTTCTCTTTTTCCCTTAAAACAAAGGTGCCATAGAGGGGCAGGATCAGGTAGTAAAGAGTAGAACCATTTGGGGTAACAAGTTTTTATTTGGATATGGGGGATAACCAGTTTTTATTTGGATGAAATTTGGCAATTTCAGATTCAAATAAGTATTTGCATATTTTAAAATATGCTCTTTTAGCTTTATACCTTTTATTAATGCATCCATTTATAGATGCAATCTGGATATACTCAAACTCCCAGCAGACAAAATTCATATGTAAACAGCCAGGAAAACAAAAACTGGCTAAAGTTTATGAAATGCTGTCCAAAATAAAATCCTGCTGTTTTGCTCCACTCTAGAATAGAGATACTTTTAATCATAAAAGCTTAGCATGCTTGAAACAAAGAGGGGAAATCATTTCCCCCATTCCATCATAAAACTGGAAGATTAAGTTACATCTCTATGAAATTCTGACTTGTACTCTTGCAATTGAAGCTGATCATACGCCTTTGACTTCAACAAAGAGCACTGAGCCAGTCACTTGCCCTTCTTGTACCTCAATCAACTTATCTGAGATACAAGACTTCCTGAAAACCAGATATGCCAGCTGAGCTAAAATTCTTAGCTAAACAGGTTATCCAACAAAATTAATTTTAATTGAAAATTCTGACTTCTATAACAGTTACATCATACTCTATTCACATTATAGAACTATAAACACTAACAACCTTCAAAATTAAAGTAGTATAATAGGCAAGAAAAGGAATTGTAAGAGAGAGGGGATATAAATATTTTCCAAAGGACGTACTTATTGACCATGATCATTTTATACCTTTTAGAGCATTTATTGTAAGCATTTATTTTTCTGTACTCCTCATACTTTTATTTTGAAAAGAGAGAGAGAGAACTGGAAGTGTCATTTTGCACAGAGATGTTTGCAAAGGGTGACCTGACACTTCTTTTTAAATCTTATTTTACATACTACTCCTGTGTTTCCTTCTTTTACTGTATACGAGATGCACAGTACTGACAAATAAAAGCATATCTGCTTACTCTTAATTACACAATATACCCCACAAAAGCCAGAGAACATACTCACTGGTATGGAAAGTCTATTCATATGCTTCTCATCCCTAGAGAAAATCATTCAGAATTGAGCATCATGTTCTTCCATCATTAGTTATAAACTAGAAGGTTACATTATTTGCATTGATTTAAATCTAAACAGAAGCAGACTCAGGGTTTTCTGATCTTTGTTCATTATACCAGGGAATCCAAGAGTTGTGTGTATTATTCTGTGCCCAATATTCTGCCTGCCATTATTTAAGATGTATGATGCAGACTAGAAAAGCTCAGGGGACTGATAATAGAGTATGGAAATCTTTACCCCTAGGTCACTGGTTTGACTCAACTGAATTTGGTGCTCTTAATCCTTAGAATACAATTGAAACTGGCACCATTATTGAATGAATCCTCAGAGAGACCAATGACTAAATCACTCTCTGACCCTTAAAGTAGTCACTCTAGAATTAGGGTGAGCATATGTCCCAGTTTTATTTGGACTGTCCTGTTTTTTCAGATGATGTCCCAGTATTGCTTTTACTTTGTTGCAAATTTTCATTTAATCAATCAAAAACATTTAGGTTTTTGTATAACTACAAAAAAAATTTCAAGAGATATTGCTATATCAAGGAAGAATATGCTTTGTGTTTGCCACAAAAAGTCCATTGGAATAAGTGTTCAGAATGATGAACAATGTTTGGAATGAACAGAAAAGTCGAATGAGGAGTTGGACATTATTAAAGCTCTTCTTTTGTTCAGAGTAAATATCAATGCCACTCATTCAGAGTTTCAAGACAAACTCATTCAGAATTACTAGTTACTGGGGAAAAAAAATCTTGACAGAGAAATATGCATGTCACTGTTGAATCAGAAGTTGGCAGCAATGACAACAGCACACATTTTTCTAAAAATTTCACTTTTGTCTTTTGAATGACTTTCACAAACCTAAAAAATGTTGCCACAAAAACTTCCAGCTTTTGATTTTGACAATATTGTCATTTTACTCCAGAATAGAGTTAAGGCACACTGATGGGGCAAATCACAAAATGACGATTTAACTTGGAAAAACACAAACTAAAACATCTAACAATGGGGTTAGGGATGGCTATTAAATAATCATAAATAAAGATACTCTATGAAAGAGAGAAATTTAAAAAGCAGCAACACAAAGAAACTAAAGGAGATACTATTCAGCAAATGAGGGACCTAATTCTACAACCCTTACAACCATTGGTGTTTACCTTCTTCTTTCTTTTAATAATTTTTTTTTAAATTTCTGGCTGTGAGAGTGTGTATTGTGTAGCTTTGCATTATTTCACATAATTTCATTTTTTAATCTGTGCTGTTATAAGCCTTCTTTCTCCCTGCAAGGGCTTTCTTGTTTACTTTTCAATGTGGTTGCCACCTGTAACTGTATATTTTTCCTCTGGGGTGAAATAGGTTTTCATCAAGCTGTGTGCGTGTGAGCATTGTTATTGTTTTTTGTGTGGATTTTTCTTTTCATTGGGTTTTTTGTTAGTCTGCTTCTTTCTTTAATATTCCATCCCTCCCTACCTCCATGGCTTTTCTTGATATAAAAACGCTTCCTTTTTTTTATTATTAAACTTTTCATTTTTCTATATATAGATACCCCTATAATCATGCATTTTTTTCCACTCCGTATTGGCTTTTCTTTTTTCCCCCCAGTGTAACAGGGCGGCACCCATCTCTCACGAGCACCCCCTTCTAGTTGGATGTGTCTGCAGTCTTTCAGTTGTGGTGTCCCGTCAGTGGTTTCTCAAGCGGTTTTTCAGTGACTCAGCCCTCTAGCTGAGTCTCACACACTGTCCGTATGTGAATCAGAAAAGACCTCTTCCAGGGTATACAGTCCACCAGGGGCCTATCTCAGCACCCCTTGGTTGGTATTTCTCTAGTCCTCCCAGGCTCAATTTTTAAGTAGTCCTGGCCCTGGAATGGGGCCATATCTCCAGGGCTTCCTCCTTGGAGACACTATGTTCCTGCGGCCCTCCCCAGGCTCAGTCCTTACTCAGTTCCAACAGCCAGCCAGGAGCTCCTTTGTTGCTCCCTCGGTCCCTGCCAGCAACTATCTTAGGCTCAGTTCTAGCAGCCAGACAGGAGCTCTCTCGCTCCCCTGTCCCTTCCAGCACTGAGCTGTCCATGGTCCTGCTGCTCTTTCAGCCAGCCAGGAACACAGTTTTCTCTTCTCCAGCTCCAGGCAGCAACTGACTGCTGCTCTAGTCTGCAGCTCCTTTTATATGGCTCTACTAGGCCCTGATTTGCTGCTCCCTGCAGCCTATCTCATTGGTTGCTTCTCTGAGCTGCTTGGAGGATTTCTCTTCCGTTCCTTCCCAGGACAGGGTATGGCAGGACCCTGAGGCCTCCAGCAGGGGGCCTATGGGCCTAGTCCACCCCATCACACCCAGCTTGTGTTCACAAGTTGCCATTGTCACCTCAGATGTATGGAAGAGATAAGCAGAGAAAAAATTAAGCAGCCCACACACTTCAGGATATATTCCTTAGTAAAACACAAATCAGAGAAGTTTGTGAAAGATGTTGCTTTGTTTGATAGCTTCAAAGAATCCATTGTTCTGGGGTGTATTTTAAGATTTATTTAATTAAAATCATAAACCCGGATGTTTTTCCACCATCAGTGAACACAGGAGCAGCATATTCAATTTTTCACATGAGTAATTTTTATGCTTATTGTACCTCCAGCCACTGCATCTCCCAATCAGTCACAGCAGAGTATATTAAAAATACTTCTGGCCGAACAATCCAATGAATGTTAGGAGGCCCTAAATCTGTGCACCCCTCTCCCAAATCCTTTACCTTTTAGTCCCAACATACCACTCAGACTGTGTGTTATACTGACTCTTTCTCTGAAACTGTCCCACAATTCTAACACCAGCAGCTTCATTGGTGGTAATTGTAGTGGGAGCAACAGCACAGACAAGGTTTCAAGTGTCCACTAGTATTTGAAGCACTATGTTGCCTAAACCTGCTCAGAGAAGGGAACACAATGGAATGGTAAAAAAGGCCTTGTCTTGCACCTTGTCTACATGAGCGATTCCCACTATTGCTACCATAGGTAGCGATGCACCCCAGAACCTCATGCAGCCGGGTTGGAGGTTGGTGGGGCAGACTCCAGCCTGGGGCTGCAGAGGCTGCTGGGCCCCATTGATAGACCCTGAAGGATGGGAACAGGCTGACACCAGGGCAAGCAGGGTGAAAGTCCTCTGGCCTCTGCCCTAGGCCGTTCAAGAAGCTGACACCTGTCCCTGGGTGGGCAATACCCCTTTCAGGGACTACCCTTCATAACAGACCTTTCCAGGTAGGTCGACCCCAGCTGCCTGGGCCTCAAGAGAGGAGTGAGTCCCGGCTCAGCACTCCTGGACAGCAGCAGTTCCTTCCCTGGGAGCTGCTCAGCTCAACCACAATGGGACCTGGACCCTGGCAGCGGACACCTCCCAGCCCAAAAGGCCCCAGTTAACAGGCAGCATAGATCCTCCCCCACCCCCACACCCCCGCACCCGGTACAAAGCCATCCTGGTTGGGGATTGTCATGCTTCTGTACTAGATATGGACTGACTACAAAGCTTACGTCTTTGCAAGATACATACCAGATGTGTTCACCATGATATCCTTTAATGCTCTGCCAAGTCTGGCTGAAGTTTCCTTAAATAAGGTATTTTACACACAGTGCCACCCAGTGGCTGAATAGTGTAATACAATTTAGCATCCCATTACTGGGATGCTGATCCCCGCCATACAGGAGCAGCGGGTTCCTTTACACTATACAGAGAGGGGGCACCCGCATCTCAGCCCCCACACCCAGTTTCTCTGGCCCAGCCCCATACTTCAGCCCCCTGCACTCCACACCCCCAGCCCAGCCCACACACCCTACATGAACCCCAGCAACCCTCGCACGCACCACATTGCCTCCTACACCTTTATAGATGAGCTCCTCACTGCCCCCAGACATAGTGGAGTTAAAGCAGTGGCTGCATTGTGAGTTGAGGGCAGCAGCCGGGGAATGACTGGGTATCAGGGCCCATGGGGACTGGACATGGAGCGGCAGGTGCAGGCTGGGTGCCAACATGGAGCCAGATGGGCTGCTATACTTGTCACTGAAGCCTCAGCCTCTTGTTTGTTACCTAGGCTCCTAGCATCGGTGTATACACATTAAAGAATTTCTTCTCTTCATGCCCTTTTGTTCCTTATTAAAAGGGATGTGATGCTAGTTGTGAACGTTAAGAGTTATCACTAGGGGCATAGAGCAAGGAGATAAGAGTTTGTGAGAACAGGAAATATGGTCAGACTTGCATTCACCCCAACCATGGTGTGCAGGGTCTCTGTAATCTCTACACCTTTCACATTCCAAACATTGCTCTGCCCAACAGTCAATAATGAAAAATTAATGTAATTGATAGCTACATCCATGCTGAAGTCTATCTAGGGTTGCCAACTTTCTGACAGCAGAAAACCAAACATCCTTGCTCTGCCCCTTGACCCAAAGCCCCGCCCCACCCCTTCTCCAAGGACCAGCCCCCCCCCCCGCTCCAATGTGGGAGGAGACTCCGGGCTAGGGCAGGGGTGGGGTGTGGGCTCCGGGGTGGGGTCAGGGATGAGAGGATTGGGGTTCAGGAGGGGACTCTGGGCTGGGGACGAGGGGTTCAAAGTGTGGTTCCGAGCTGGGACAGGGGGTTAGGGTGTGGGGTGCAGGCTGTGGGAGGGAGTTTGGGTGCTGGAAGGGGCTCAGGGCTGGGGGATGGGATGCAGGGCGCAGGCTCCAGGTGGCACTTACCTCAGGTGGCTCCCAGAATCAGCGGCATGTCTGCCCCCTGGCTCCTATGCGGGGGTGCGGCCAGGTGGCTCCACACGCTGCCCCGTCCCTGAAGCTCCTATTGGCTGTGATTCCCAACCATTGGGAACTGCAGAGTCGGCGCTCAGGGTAGGGGCAGCGCATGGAGCCTGCTGGCCACCCCTGCGCTTAGGAGCCAGAAGGGGGACATGCTGCTGCTTCTGGGAGCCGTGCGGAGCAAGGGCAGGCAGGGAACCTGCCTTAGCCCTGCTGTGCTGCCGATGGGCCTTGCTCACCAGAGCCACCAGGGTCCCTTTTCGACCGGGCGTTCTGGTCGAAAACCAGATGCCTGGCAACCTTAAGTCTATCTGATCAAATGTTGGAGTTTAGCCCGTAGGGACTACAGGTAGCAACATGCATGCACACACACAGAGAATTTTCTTTTCCCTTTAGTCTTCAATACATGGCCCTTGCAGTTTTTCAGCTAAGTGGCAAAGAAGATTTTGATCTGCAAGTACTGCAGAGCAGTGCTTGGAAAACTAACACACAATGTCCTAGCAGAGGTCAGACTGGGGAAAAGTCAGATAGCACTGCAGTGTCCCCACCCTGGTGCCCATACTCAGGTACTTAAATGAGAGTGGCCTAATTTCACTAAACTTCCAAAGTTCCCATTGACTTCAATGGGAGATGAGGCTGCTCAGCACCTCTGGGTCAGGTCTCTTATTCAGGTGCCTAACACGGATCTTAGATGTCCAACTCCAAACACCCAAGTCTGAATATTTTGGTCATAGACTCTCAGTCAACTGGAACTGAAGAGACTTCCTACCATTGTGAGTTATATATACAACACATTCATTTGGGACAGTCTGGTAGCATGATCTGAACCTTCCACTATCGGATAATAAAAATATCAGCTCTGACATGGTTTTTGACCCTAATGGATAAGGGAGCAGATTTCCCAAAATTTCTGTTGAATTAAAATATGCCATACCATATAGCACTCCATTAGCTCCAGTTTTCCACTAATCTTAATACCTTATCTTCTGATTTAAAGGAAACTTCCCCCACTGCTTTTCCTTGTCTGAATTCTAACAAATATTATGGGAAAGCAAAAAGGAGATGAAAGATTACTTTCAGCAGTTCTCTGCCCACTCAGCATTTCTTTGCTGATGTCCTTGTAAAAATACAGCAAAAGAAGAATACTCTTAACTTATTAAAATCAGGATATATTTTATCCCCTGTGCTGACAAGGTGCTTATCGTTTTTAGAGGTAAAAACAAGCATTTTTCCATAGAAAAGGCAAATGAACCTAATTCTTGCCTCCATAATCCTGCATAATACTTCAATATTTTTCTTGACATGTATATAAAAATTCACATCCCAACTCACTGGAGAAATTTCACACAAATTAAATTCAAAATAAGGAACAGAAAACTGGGATGCATGCTTGGGAAACTTTCCAAAGTGCTGCCAACTTTTAGAAACTGTCACATCAGCATTTCTTAAATGTCCTAGTTTGAGACACCGTTTTGTTAGTATTTTCCAGAATTGGTTATACATCAGTCCACCTACAGCTCCCCCAAAAAGAAAAGTACTCCTTTACCTTGATATAAGAATTGTGTAAAGCTGTCTCCAATAAAAACATATTTTTGACAATATACAATGTTCACTGCTGTGCTCCGATAATAGAGCTCTGTATTGATCACTGTAATTCCTTTAAGTTATTATCCACATTTGCTTTTCCCCTCCAGGCAATTCTCTGAAGGAACAAAGTCTATTGGTAATGACATTTTAATCTTTTCTATAGAAATGCCAATTGATGCCAAAACAATAGTCAATAAATGACTATGAATTGCTGAACTCAACTCAAAGGTCATTAGGCCCACTAAATTGTCCAGAAGATAGGCTCCCTTTCATCTGCAATTCAACAGATTGGAAAAACACATTTAATACTGAAACTGTTGAAAATTCAAACAAATCCCATTTCCACTTGAGAATGTATTTTCATTTATTCTTTGGGCTTATTTCAAACACATCTGAAATAGTTCAGAGCTATTGCCTTTCCTCCACTGTGCCGGTAAACAAAGACATATAGAAAATGTCTGACAGAGTAATGAAAAAAAACTTAATTATTGGCACAGGTAAACTGGCACAATAAATTGGCCCAGCAAACAGAATAGCATTTAAAATGCAACATATACAAAGTTAAACTGCAAATTCAGAAGTTTTGAAAACATATAGCATAACAGTCTATATAAATATATATTTCAAGATAAAGAATTGTCCAACCGGAATTAAAACTGAGAGTTAATATCAGTAACTTAAGGGTAATACAAAAAATACAAGAATAATGTAATTAACCCAAAAAGAAGTATTATACACTGTGGTAAATGCAGGACAAACAGCTACAAAGGGGGGGGGGGAGGGTAGTAATTAGTCCCAGGGGGTTAAAAGGCCTGTCCCTATCCACCGAGGAGAGATAACCAGGGGGAAATAAGGTTCAGCTGGAGAAGGGGTTATCAGGGAACTAATTAGGTTCAGCTGGCTCCAACTGCTTGAGACCTTTTTAAACCCTCCCCTGCATGGAAGGAGGAGGGGGTGTGTGTGAGAGAAGCTGCCAGTAGACTATGTGCAGCAAGACACCGAACCCTTCCAGGAAGGAAGGCTGCACTCCCTCCCCAGAGTTAAGATCGTTTTTGGTAAACCAGAAAAGTATGAAACCAGAAATCTGAACCAATATTGGTGTGTTAGAAACAAGGCCTAATTGGTGGACAAAATAATGAGGGGATGGGCTGGCTGTTACACCCTTTGTGGGTCCTTAAAGAGATTGTTGGAGCAACTAAATACACCTCTACCTCGATATAACGCTGTCCTCGGGAGCCAAAAAATCTTACCGCGTTATAGGTGAAACCACCTTCCTTTGATCCACCGGAGTGCGCAGCCCCGCCTGCCCGGAGCACTGCTTTACCACATTATATCAGAATTTGTGTTATATCGGATCGCGTTATATCGGGGTAGAGGTGTATTCAGGCCCTAAAACGGAAGCACCTCAAAAACTGTAACAGGAAAATCACTAACAAGATTTGGTAGAAATTAAAAATATAAGGCTTTGAACTTGGAGCAACAAAAATCCCCTAACAAATCTATGTTTGCAGAAGATAAAGAAATGTTGATATTAAAGAATCAGTGTGCTCTCCAAACCCTTCCCCCATCCCTTATTAGATTTAGGGGCTAACGTGGTGTAACATATCCTGATCTATAACACTGAAATATAAAATGAAGGATTACTAATGGTAAAATTAGAAGCTTTGATAGCTATATTTTTATTATTTGTAACTGTAGATAGTGAATGAGTTCAGATGAGGTGCCTGGCGTGTGTGTGTTTTAGCCAATACTTCTTTTACAAAGAATTGCTGATCTGCTTAAAATGCTGTTGCTGCTGACAGAACAAAGGTAGCATGTTGTGCTGGAAATTCTGAGGTAAAAAACACACAATTCTTTAACAGCATGAAGGCTTTTACTGGGAAAACCCAGGAATAGAGTAACACAGAATGACATGACATAAGCAACAACAAAAGGCAGAAGTTGGGTAAATTGAAGCTTACACATGCATAATGTATGGGTTACATAAAAAATAAATGGTCAATGTGCTAAAACGGTGATTGGAGAAAAGTTAGGCAATTCAGAATTTGAAAATGTATGAATCCAAGTGAACACAGCCCATGATGGAGAAAAAACAGACTAGAAAATGAAGGAACAGGACTGAAGGACCAGACCAAGGGATCAGAGGAGGCAATGACTATCATGAAGTATAGGAAAACTTTCCAGTAACCCAGAATGTGGTAACTTGGGCCCTCTACCAATTCTGTCTGGTCTATTATTATTGTCTGGCATAAATATATGTTCAGATACTATAAGTGACCATAACTCTGAAGTTGTATAATAAAGACAAAAATTGATTAAGCCTACACTGGATGCACTTGTGACTCAGTTTCCCAATTTAACCCCCAAAAGACTTTGGGGAGAAAAACTGGCTACTAGAGCATGCTTCACCACCATTGCTGCCAGCCCCCATCTCCTGGGACCCTGATCATCTTCATCCTAATCCTGAGTGACATCCTATTGACCAGACTGGGCCAGAGAGAAGGACCCAGATGATATCGCCATCTCTGCTGGCTCCAGCTGAAACCCAAACATCATCTCAACTAACTTCTTCTCTTCTACTCAAAAGGACAACTATTACCATCTAAGAGACTGTCAAATAAGGGATTTTTTCCTTCTAAAAACTCTCTCCAACTAAAGGGAAAGGAAACCAAGGATGTTATTAAAATGAAAGCCTTATTTAGTACTTTACACATTTCAAATACTTTAACAGTTTTCCTTTTTTCTTTATCTTTAATAAAAGGGTAAAATGATTTTTAACAGCGTGTTTGCCATGGTACTAAGCAGGCTGATGTCTCTATATCAAACCCCAGACTTTGTTTAACACTATTTAATGCTGAACAGTGACCAGGTTATGCTAACACCATTGGCCCACATATTCTATTTAAATTAATACAACAATGCTCAAAATTGCAGGCACAAGTCAGAATATGTTCATATCTATGTAATTTGAAGGTAAATATTAGTTATCTAAATGCTATAATTTGTGTCCACAATTAACTGTCACTGTAATTTGCACCTACAGATTACTTTAAACACAAAATTAGAAGCTGGGCTAAGGCCTCTTTAAAAATATGACGGTCATCATCCGTTTATTTACTACACTAATACATTACACATGGTTCACCCAAAAAGATGACTTACATTCTGTAAGGTATGGAAGCATGAAATGGCTTTCTGAGAGCTGGCCAGTTGGGATTATAGATATACCTTCTGATTGTGCAGTTGGTGAAGCAGAATTCACATTCCAGATTCCTGCTCATAAGCAAAGAATGACAAAATAGCCACCACTCAGTGAAATATATTTTATCTGCTACTCAGAAACAATTCTTTAAACTGCTAATAAAATGCATTGAACTTTGCATTGATTTTTATTCAGAGCATCATGTTTTGTTTTTGTTTTCTAAGGAAATAAAATATATAAACCAGTATAGGTAATAAAACTGCTAGGAGAAGGTCAACATACACATCTATTTGTCACTACCAGAATGACAAGTACTTTCAGCATTTCAACACACCCGTTCTTAAACCATTTTCACTTCTCTTTTTAGAGAACATTTTAATTGAACCTACTGAATACCTCTGTGCACATTTATTCTGCATGTTAAATCTTCTGAAAATCAGAGCTCATGCTACCGAGAACACATGTAATGGAAAGGTACTTTATATGAAAATGTCAAAAGGCATACACAAAGTGGTAATTCATAAGACAAAATAAAATTATGACATCTCTGCGCAATGAATTTAATTTATTATCCACATAAAACCTGCATATAATGAGGGATTTTTTTTAAGTAGGGCAACACACTGAAACTGCAGCACAACAGTTTTCATTTAACATACTATCTCACATACTATGTTTGTACTGAGCAATTTAACAATACAATTATTTGCGTTTTTATCCTTTGCCATAGCTAGTATGTTTGAGCAGGAACTACCTCAAGTTAATAGAGTCTTTGACAAACATTCTATTTTAAAGTAGCTATTTTCTTCCTTAAAAACCATGGCAAACTTTCATATTTTGCTTTACTTATCTTGACTTTTATTCCCTCAAACGCCATTCATGACAATGAAAAACATATATGATATTAAAAAAGAAACCACACCAACCCTACAGTATTCCTATAAACTGTGCTTTTAAGAAGTCAGAAAAAAATGAAAGAAAGGATTCCTGGACATAACTTTAAAGAGTCCTGTGCTAAGGAAAAGCTGAATATATCTACAAATTAAAGGATGGATAGCCTTGTGTTTATAGCTTAGGGCTGAGAAATCAGGAGACCTGAATTCTATTTCTAGCTTTGCCAAAGGCTTCTTTTGGGACCTTGAACAATCACTTAATCTCTCTGCACATAATTTTCCCTATGGGTAAACACTATGTTTGTTGTGAAAATTAACTTATGTCTATAAAACACGATGGATCATTGAAGGTCGTCAGGAAGTGCTATTAAGGAGCATATCCTAAACCACCTCCATCCTCACATATCGCTTACCAGTGTGGTTCCATTAGAGCAGATGGGGAAATTTGGAGGTAGGATTCCACAATTCCATGTAGGGGTTTCAAACCACCTGTATGATATAGCATTCTCTGCCCCACCCCCACGGCCTATAAATCACCGCTGGACCCCTACCACCGCTACCTGCGGCAGGGGGGCTCGGCCGGCGATTTAAAGGGCCCGGGGCTCCCCACAGTGGCCGGAGCCCGGAGCTCTTTAAATCACCGCTGGAGCCCTGCTGCCGCTACCCTGATATAACCGGTTTTCATCTATAATGCTGTACGGATTTTTGGCTCACACAGACCGCGTTATATCGGGGTAGAGTTGTATTTATTTTTCAAATACTCAGAGAAAATATACAGAAAATAAGAGGCGTGTTTAAAGCATCATACACACTCTCCAAATTCTTAGG
The DNA here is from genome assembly GCF_013100865.1 of Trachemys scripta elegans. Taxonomy (NCBI): domain Eukaryota; kingdom Metazoa; phylum Chordata; order Testudines; family Emydidae; genus Trachemys; species Trachemys scripta. The sequence goes on along the minus strand of NC_048299.1, from coordinate 36,318,530 downwards.
GGCACTAGTTACAGAGGTAAATTATTCATAGATTTTAAGGCCAGAAAGGACTGTTCTTCCATCCAGTAATTCCTGCATCAAGTCCAGTAACTTGTGAATGAACTAAAGTATATTGTTTGAAAAAGAGCCAAATCTTGACTTAAATATTTTGAGCAATGGAGAATTCACATTCCTTGGTAAGCTATTCCAATGGTCAGTTACTTCTACTGTTGTTGGGGGGAAAGTGTGCCTTATTTCTAATTTGAATTTGTCTAGCCTCGGCTTCTAGCCACTGGATTGTGTTATGCTTTTCTCTAGTAGATTATTTTTTTTCAGATATCTTCTCTCCATGTAGGTAATTCTAGATCATGGTCAAGTCAGTTTTTTAACCTTCTCTTCAATTAAATTAAAAACTGAGCTCTTTAAGTCTTTCACTGTAAGGCTGGTTTTCCAGTCTTCCAATCAGTTCTTCTCCAATTTTTAACGTTTCTCTGAACCAGAAATAGACACTATTCCAACGGTGGCCTCACTAACACTGAGATAATCCTCATTTATATTCAGTATTCCCCCTGTTTATACATCAAAGATCACATTAACCATTTAGCCACAGCATTGCTAGTGAGAATCATGTTCAATTGGTTATCCATGACCCTCAACTCCTTCTCAGAGTCTCTGCTCTGAGGATACAGTACCCCACCCTGTACTCATGTCATATTCTTTGTTCCTAGATATATGACCCTTCATTTGGCCATATTAAAATACTTAGTGTTTGCACCAAGTTTACCAAGTAATCCAGCTCGCTCTGTACATATCTGCCCTCATCATTAATTACCACTCCAGCAATATTAGTGAAAACTTTATCAACAATTATTTCATATTTTCCTACATAGCACTGCTAAAAATATTATTTAGCTTAGAGCTGAAAACCAATCCCTGTAGTACCCCACTAGACACATGCCCATTCCAGGATGATTTCACATTAAGAATTATGTTTTGAAATCTATGTTTTGTGCTCCACTCTGTTTGTCTCCTGTTAACCTGCCTTCTTCCAGAGCTGCAGAGTGGAGAATCACTCTTGCCCTGCATAAGAGAACAGAATGGTCCCCACACTCCGGAAGATTTTAAGGATACATACAGAGGTTCCAGAGGTAGTAATATTCTTATTTCCTCAAAAGGCCTCCCTGATAACATCATTTCCCACAAGCCATTCTAAATTACTTTCTGAGTATCTATCTTCACCCTCAAAAAATCTGTCTATTGGATACCCACTAGGTCCAATCCCCCTTCCCTTACTAATGTACGCCATTGTTTTCAATGGGACTGACCCTTAGAGTAAGGGGCATAATATATCATTTCAATCACTATTTATTAGATTCCCAAAAGTCATTATTGGGAGTACATGGATAAAAAGAATTTTTCCATATGTATTTGAAAGTGATGAGGGTTAGTCCAGACAATAGTTAAAAGGATGGGTGCTTTAAGTCTCCTTAACTCAATTATTTGTATAATATTTCTCCTCCACTGGTAGCATTCACTTCTAATCTGACGTTCAAGATGCCCAGTGAATGGGTTATGAGTTGAAGAGGGGAAGCTGACTTTGTCAGGGATTACATAGGAGGCCGGGGAAATGGCTTATAAATACAACATTAAATAGCATGAGTACAAAAGAATTAGGAAGACCATGTCAAGAAGATGTGTATTATATTGAAACCAATTAAAATCATGGCTTGTTTTGTTTATAAAAGCAAGCTAAAATAAATTAACCTTTATTCTGACATAACAACAGGGGGAAAAGTCTAACTTAAAACTCTTTTTGGTCACAAAACTCTTTTTGTTTTATTGTTTAATATACCAGTTACTTTAGTCAAAATGATAGGGAATGTATTTATTTAGCTAAGTATTTATTTATCTAAGGAATTTTATGAGCACACACTTGTGAACAGACATTGAGACAAATAGCACCGGCTCTGTAAAAGATACTTTTTTAATCTTTAAACTAGCTGTGTTACACCTGTTAAAAATAAAATATACATGTTGGGCAATGTAACAATCTCAGTAATGCACTCAGAATTCTGTGTGTGTGCTGTTTAATAAATAACTACAAATCTGCTCTGCAACAGAAGACACAATAGAATTCCAGTACTGTCGTAGTTGTATGCCAAGGTGTCAAGGTCACTCCTAGTATCTGTGAATATGAGTGTAAATGAAATCATAATTGCAGATCAGCAAAAGGTGAACTGCAAAGCCAAAAGGGAAACTGAGTGAAACACAAAAATATGTGCTAGATGCTCCCACTCATGAGGCTGTGCAGAATATTCACATATATGCTGCGCACATGTTTTAACTTTTGCTAATTTTCAGCCTCCGTGACTCTGCTGTGCCTTCACTGGAGATGCCCCAGAATCCATAATTCTGAGACATCACTTTGACGCTGGCAGGCCAGATGCCCAGGCTTCTGGCATTGGCTAAGAACAGACAATCTCGTAGCTGGAGAGTAGACCAGGTCACCTGTATATTAGTTCTGCTCGAATCAGCTATTAGTATTATAAGGATGTATTTAGTGTTTACACTCTATGAAATGCTTCTATGTTGCTGCATGCATTACTCTCACTTATAATATCTATGGCTCATGTAATAAGGAAATATTTAAGTGGTTCCTGAAATTGGAAACCCACCCAGTCAGGAGACAAGCATTACTACGTGTGAAATACTAGTTTGCCACAGGAGGTGTTAGCTTCTGCCCAACAAAAGAAGTCCCATAGTCAGCAGACAAACCACTATGGAACATCAGAGGACAAAGACTCTGTTGATTGCCCCCTACCACCGCCGCTGAGAGAGACGTGCACATGAACTCGTCCCATCATCTTGAACTCTGGGGGAAGGAAATAAAAATACCTGACGAGAAGAAACTGCATCTTTTTTGACTGTTTGAATTCTGAAGGGCCAGAGACTCTAAACTGAAGCCAAAAATCCCCAGGGGCAGCCTCCTGGGGCTGCCCTGAAAGACACTTTGAACTGACAGATCACTATAATTGTGACACTCTTAGGATTTAGATGGTAACTGAATTGTGTGTATATGTTTGCTTGTTTTAACCTGTAAATAACTCTCAATCCTTTTTCCTAATTAATAAACCTTTAGATAGTTTATTACAGGATTGGCTACAGTCATTGTCTTTGTTGTAAGATCTAGGGTACCAATTGATCTGGGATAAGTGACTTGTCTCTTGGGACTGGAAGCAAGCTGAATGTCGTGTGATTTTGGTGTAAGTGACCATTTATCACAAAGTTCAGTTTGTCTGGGTGGCAAGATAGGTTTGAGGGGACTATCTGGGACTCCATGGTAAGACTGTTACAGCAATCCAAGCGTTCACATTTGTTACTGGCTTGGTGACATCTAATTATAGAACATGCCACCAGTTTGGGGTGTCTGCCCTGTTTTTGATAGTCTGACCTGAGGAATTCACAGTCGTGAGCCACTCCAGACAGCGTGACAATCACATATACTATAAGACTCCATTCAAACACTGTTCTGCATTATCTTTTGTAAACTCAGAAGAGTCTACAGAATTTTAGAAAGGAAAGTTAATTATTTATATGATGGATACCCCTCTCACAGGTAGGTAAGACAGACATATAGCACATATTTCTGTGCTTAACTCCAATTTCCGTTTGGCTTTGCAGCTGGCAAGACAATACCACTGAAGATGAGAGCACACAAGCTAATAAACTAGACTAGATGCTTCAAAGGGATAGGTCATTAATAATTAAACTGAATATCCTCTGACCAGAAGGATGAACAAAGTGGCTACTAGATGCTGCTTCTAGATTCTGACCCTAAAGATTTTATGATTTTTCAGTTTCTCAAAAAGTCTCAAAATTGTTATTCATCAGAAAAAAATAGTGTCCAGACTTTAGGCCCCAGTCCTGCAAACACATGAGTCACTCTACTGACATGTTGTCCCACTGAGCTCATATGAATAGTTACTCATGTGTGTAAATGTTTCTACAATCATGGCCTATGTTCATAAATGGAGTTGTTCCAGGCTTTCAAAGCTGATGTGAAGGCTAGAGACACTGAAAAAGGAGGTTTGGCTTATTTGAAGCTACATACATTCAGAACTTTATTTTTGTTTCATTGTAAATAAATATGTACAATGATAGTGTTTACATTTTTGGTTTATAGGTTACAGATTTTGCACCAATCCAGAAATCTCTCACATATTAATGAGGGCCACTGCTTTTATTTTTTTTAAATCCCACATTGTAAATAAGGATTAAGAGCAAAATTCCCCTCTAAACTCCACAAAGGAGATCTCAGCTGGGATAGTTTGCTTTCCTAGATACATGTATTGCCCAGTATCTTAAAACAAACAAAACATACTAGCATTAATGACTATTTTCTTTTTTATTTGTTTTAGACAAAGCATAATGTCACCACTTCAGCCATCTGTATTTTGATCATAAAATTAACTTATTTTTAATTAGACTTTTTAAAAATAGTTCTAGGAAAATTCCATATTCCAACCAATGAATGAATGAATGAGATTGAACCAGAAACACAGTGAAGGCAAATAAGGAGCCTTTGCATGAACAAGACTTTCGTGACAACAATAGAAAATTAGAGCAAAGCAATCTTTTTAAAAGGTCATTCTAATAAAGAATGAATGACTGAGATTAACTCCTAAAATGGGAAATGAGTGCAATGGAGAAGGAAATACAGACCTGTGTTTGGGTTTTTTTTTTTTTTTAATAATCTGATTATTAGTGGCCCTGGATTTCGCAGCAACAGATTTCCTTTAAAAGAACTATCACTGCAGCAAAGGTAAAATAAAATAGCACATAAATTAACTTAGAAGAAACCATATTACGCAGATATTTTTAAATGTCTATTGGGACACAAAGGTTTGCTTAACATTTATTCTGTTTTATTAGCAGCAAAGTACCACTTTACTCACCCAATAGATCTCAAGCTTCAAACTTGAATTCAGAAAGTTAAATCTACAGTGCACTTATTAGATGCCAATGTCACCTGACGTGGTGACTGTAACATAAATAAACATTGCTCTCAGCAATTAGAAATATGCCTGTCTGCAGACAAGTGAATTTTCCCTGATGCTACAGATTTGATTAAAAAACAGCCACAGAAACTTAACTTTTCACCATCAAAAAGCATCATGAAAACTGAAACACCCCTTACATATTAGGGCAAAAAAACCTTTTGTAAATCTTTGACCATTAGTAATAGTCTGCAGTTCATATTAGAGGTACTATGCTACCAACATGTCTAAAGCACTAAGAAAAGGAATGCAGAAACCACACAACCACAAGTTCATTGAAGTAGGATCCTATCCCAAGTCAAAAAGAAAAAATTCAATGGTTAGCAAAGCATGTCAACAGAGCAAATATCAAGTACTGCAGATGAAACCACCACTATTCCTTTCCCATAGCAGCAGTGAAGGATGAGGAAATTTCACACCAGTAAATGGGGAGCCACAGTGCATTACAAGGAAAGGAGGAATAAGGGAGGAGCAGAATAGCCCCTCCTTTTTTGTGCATCCCCAAAATATGGACCAGCTCATGAGCCAGAAGTTCACTAGCAGGGAATATAGGGTAGCTGATCAACCACTTGGAGCCCTTTGATCTTTCCTCTCTGCCTTATATGTTCCAGGGGCAAAGGAGGGTTGAAGGAACAGATTCTGGTGCATGTGTCATGGGACAGACAGGCAAGTGACAAACACCTCCCATTTAGTCGACTTAAGGTACCTTCTCTACACACATGCACATCATACATCATTTAAAAGCTCATTATGTCTACTTTAAGATTAGTATGATGTGGAGTTGTCAAGTGGTGCTGTTAGCATAGAAATAGGGATAAACTGAAACCATTAACACATTAAAATGACCACTTTGAAATATTTGCATTTGTTTCTGTTGGTTTAATGACTATGTATTATTTCAAGACATAACACTGGATTTTTTGAGACCTCAAAACAACATAACAACAATCTAAAGGGTAAAACAAAATCTACTAATAAATTTGTACAGGTATCATTGAAATGTAATAGAACTGGTGACATTTCTAGTCAACATCATTATCATAATCTTGTTCATCGTTATGGTCTCTGTTGAATGCGTGCAGTTTACCACAGTCTTCATTGCCTTGGCATGTACCCAGTTCTGAGCAGGGAAGATTGCTCTGACTACAGATACAGTTGATTGCGCGATGATTCCTACTGCTACAGACACAAATAAGGTCTTGTAGACGCTCAGATGCCATTGGGCCCTTGAAGAATACAGGAAGTAGCTCATCATCCATATTTTGCCATGCATATTGCAATTGTGATCCAATATCTGGTTTACCTACGTGCAAAGACACCCAAATCTTTTTTGCCAATATGCTCTTTTGACATGCTCTTCAAAAGTGTCCTCTCATGGTGGGAGTTTGGCCAGTGACTTGTCCTGTTAGACGGCTAGATTGAGGCATAATCAGGTCCCTGTGGATCTCCTTTTCTTTCGCACTCTGGTCATATAGCTATATATATGCTACCGACATCCTTGCTGCAGAAATTGCAGCTTGTCCGTCACTCTCTCCCAATTTGGCAAGATCTCTGAAGTGGTACTGCTCCTTCGTTTTGACAACGTTAAACACAATTTTTTCCAATAACAAACACAAATGACACAGTCACATCCTGTTAATGTGTGTTCAGCAGGAAGTATGTTGCAGAAGTCAGGAGTGAGTGTGTCACAAATTGCAAGCATAGGAATAAAATGACGCTTGTCAGTTGTGCTGCTAATGGTGCCTATTTCAATCCACATGTTGCCTGTGTGTTCCATTTTTGGAAAGTGGTGAACAGTAAGGACCAAAACCTCTGTATCAGGAGGCCTAATTACTATGGTTCCTTTGACACTGTGATGGGGCATCAGCCCCACACTAGGGGATTAATAGAGACCTAGGAAGGCTGCACAAGAGGCAGCCAATTAGAAAGCAGCTGTAAGGAGCAGCCAGTCAAGGCCGGGCTGGCTCAGATCAGAAGGGCTGCAGATCTGGTCAGCAAATTTCAATTGAAAATATAGAAAACTATTATAATTACTTGTGAGATTCTTTGACAATTAAGAATACAAGATGTGAAAACATTTCATGTTAGTATATTGCAAAATGTTGATATTCGCCATTTTTGCCACATACTAAACAGCTTTAGCATTTCTGGGAAAAAATACTTCCCATGCAAAACCAAAAAAAAATCACTCTTTTAATCACAGAACCATGGAAAGGTAGTGCTGGAAGGGACCTCATGAGGTTATCAAGCCCAACCATCTGCACTGAGGTAGAACCAAGTAAGCCTAGACCAGGGATCAGCAATCTTTGGCACACGGCCTGACAGAGTGCTTATCCTGGCGGGCTAGGCCAGTTTGTTTACCTGGCGCATCCGCAGGTTTGGCCGATTGTGGCTCCCACTGGCCGCGGTTCACAGCTCCAGGCCAATGGGGGCTGCAGGAAATGGTGCAGGCCGAGGGATGTGGTGGCCGCCGCTTCCCACAGCCCCCATTGGCCTGGAGTGGCAAACTGCAGCTAGTGGGAGAGCTGTGATCGACCGAACCTGCGGACGCAGCAGGTAAACAAACAAGCCCGGCCCGCCAGGGTAAGCACCCTGGCAGGCCGCGTGCCAAAGGTTGCTAATCCCTGGCCTAGACCATCATTGGCAGGTGTTTGTTCAACCTGTTCTTAAAAACATCCAATGATGCAGATTCCAAGACTTCTCTTCGAAGCCTATGACAGAGCTTAATTACCCTTATAGTTAGAAAGTTTTTCCTGATATCTAACCTAAATCTCCCTTGCTGCAGATTAAGCCCATTATTTCTTGTCCTGGAAACAGAGAGCAATTGATCACCATCCTCTTTATAAACCCTTTATATATTTGAAGACTGTGATCAGGTCCACGTTGTTCTTCTTTTCTCAAGACTAAACATGCCCAGGTTTTTAACCTTTCCTCACAGGTCAGGTTTTCTAAACTTTTTATCATTTTTGTTGCTCTCCTCTGGATTCTCTCCAGTTTGTCCATATCTTTCCTAATGTCTGGCATCCAGAAGACACCGTACTCCAGCTAAAGCCTCACCAGTGTTGAGCAAAGTGGAACAATTACCTCCCCTGTCTTACATACAATACTCCCTGTTAATACACTGCAGAACATTAGCCTTTTTTGCTATAACTACATCACATTGTTGACACATATTCAATGTGATCCACTATAACCCCCAGATCCTTTTCAGCAGCACTACCACCTAACTAGTTATTCCCCCATTTTGTAGTTGTGCATTTGATTTTTCCTTCCTAAGGGAAGTACTTTGCACTTGTCTCTTGAATTTCATTTTGTTGATTTCAGACCAATTCTCTGATTTGTCAAGGTTGTTTTGAATTTTAATTTCCAATGTGCTTACAATCCCTCCCAGCTTCGTGTCATCCACAAATTTTATAAACATACTCTGCACTCCATTATCCAAGTCATTAATGAAAATATTGAATCATTCCAATAGTAAACAATCCTCGCCTTTGCAAGCTATCCCCGGATATGAACCTCACCCAGATCTCTAACCAGCTTCAGACATGATCTGAAATCCCTCAAAGGCAGAAGAGCCTTCCAAACCAGACCACCTAAATGTTTGGGGTTCCCCCATCTCTGCACAGTACTTTCCAAGCGCACACTCGCACTGATTCTGGATGCAGCCTTCCAAAATAACCAGAGTATAGTCAGGAATAAGTCTGCTTACTTTATAATGAGCAAATATGCTTGTGGGAAGTATCATGCAGTGATGGGCAGACATCAAACACATTGGAGATTCTGTGAATAAACCTACTATGTTGTTAGTTGGTAGCTTTGACCAAAAAACACATATGAAGGTGTTCAAATTAACATAAACAATAAAAACTGTAGTCAGTCATGTTGCAGTGTTTCTGGAACTGTGCAAAAATTACACTTCCTTATTTTTTATGGCATCACTTGATAGCTCCACCTTATACCTCATCTACATGTAAATAAAATGAGCTTTTAAATGACATCTGATGTGTTTGGGTGTAGCATGGGTACACAAAACTTTTTGGAGAACTGATGCATGCCTAAGAAATGAGGATGCAACCTTACTTCTGAACTTCCTGACATTTATGCAATTAAAATATCAACTTATTGAATAATTCCATTTTTGCAAAAAATGTTCCACTTTAGAAGTAAAGTAATGGAAAGATCAGTTAGAATTCAAAGGAGAATGTATCCACTGGGTGAAAGATTCATTGCAAAGGTGTTTAAATTATAACATTCTCCAAAATTGGAACAATTTTATGAAACTTCCAAGTTTTTCAAGGAAAGTTTGCACAAAAATTGAGAAACCAAAATCAGAATCTCAAAATCTCTGAAAAAGCTGCCAATCAGAACGTTAGTGGTGTCCCCATAAATGCAGCATGGTCTAGGAAAACAAGCGCAGGGTTGAGAGCAAGTTGGTCTGAGGTATAATCTTAGGCTGTAAATTCTTCAGAGCAGGGACCATGTCGACTTCTATATCTGTACAGCAATTAACATATTTCTGGGCACTACTGTAATAAGTATAAATGCTATTAGTATTAATAATTATACCCAGATATTTCACTGAATGGCCTTAAAATAATTTGCACTTAAAATAATGGCTGGGTCACTACAAAAAATAATTTTCCCTCTGTTGTTACTCACACCTTCTTGTCAACTGTTGAGAATAGGCCACTTCCATTTTGATTGAATTGGCCTCGTTAGCACTGACCCCTCACTTGGTAAGGAAACTCCCATCTTTTCGTGTGCTGTAATATATATACTACTTACTGTATTTTTCACTCCATGCTTCTGATGAAGTGGGTTTTAGCCCACAAAAGCTTATGCCCAAATAAATTTGTTAAGTCTCTAAGGTGCCACAAGAACTCCTCATTGTTTTTGCTGATACAGACTAACACAGGTACCACTCTGAAACCTTGCACTTTTATATTACTTTCCAAACATTACTGAGTTATGAAGTAGCTAAAAATTATGATCCCCATTTTACAGACAGGCAAACAGACTCAAAGAGCCTTGAGTTACTTCAAGTTACATCACAAGCATCAGAGTTAAGATTAGAGCACAGGTCATGTGGTTCCCAGAACTATGACTGGTCTGTTAGACCAGTCTGCCTCCAAGGCAACTCATTCAAACTTACTGGCAGTTTCCAAACCCCAGAAATGAGGATAAAACACTATTTTGCCTACCACCTACTTGTGGCCATCCTAAATCCTGGTGTGTTTCTTGTTTTGTTTTAATCTCATCTGTGGTAAAACATTGCCCCAATTTATAATTGGGGAAAACTAACACAGAGGAATGTTGAGTGACTTGTCAAAGTCAAGTAGGCACATGCCTAATGATTGTGAGACCTGACTCTCATACCAACAGCCAGTATCTTGGAGACTATATTAACAACTTTATTTTAGGCTAATTTTAAGTTATATCTATGTAGAAATTGGATTTAAAGAGGATAGTTTTGAATTTAACCAAAAATTATTATAGTTACAAATGTGCAGTGAAGTATTGATGGTTTCTATTCAAAGGCATGCCACAAAGTTTGCCTGAAAACATAGAACCTCCAGGACTGTTTCTCCCATGGGGTTGGCTCTATGACATTTATGGATAATGGTCAATAGTCTTCAATCCATATGCAATCTTCTTTCATATGAAGTAAGGGAATATAACACTTTGTGACAACTAGCCCTCTTTGATATTTTCCAATATTCGTAACAAATTACTCAATATTCATGAAAACCATTTCACTTACATGATAATGTTATTAATTATGTTCCTGTAACCCCATAGCATACACAGAACCCATTGAAGTCAATGACAGTTTTGCCTGTGAAAGGACTACAACATGAGATCCTTTATAATACTGATAGCAAGCATTTTACAAAAATGAAAGTAAGCACCTGAAAAGCATCTGGGATAAATTTAACAAATAATTTAAGTCTACTGCGATTATTTACATAATGTCCTATGCTAAAGAATGAATGTTCTAATTAGTAGCAATTGATTGAGGAAGTTGGAGACATTTAAAATCTTAATTTTAAAAAAAATTGTCCACTGCTCCTTTTTACTGAATTTCTATTTAAAAAAAAAATAAGTAACAGGCCTCCAATTACATCCAAGAAAGCTTTAGTATTTTCATTTTCTTTCATAGAATCACAATGAGCCTCTGATGTTATGATTCTTCACTTGGCTCATCAGTGCCTAACTTTGCAACATAAGGTACCTTTGATTTTGTTACCACTATTGAACAAACAAAATGTTCTAGTAGTTCACTTAATTTTGATGTACACTTCAGTTATAAAATTATGACATGAAAGGAACCACACAGAAGTGCGACATACTGAGGACAGTTTGATTACTGAATCACTTTCTGGATTTGTGTCTGAGACTCCTGTTTGAGAAGAAAAAATGAAAATGACTTAGATAAAAAACTCTAATCATTATATATCCTGCACAATAGAGAAGAATGCATTTTAGTTGGTGATGTCAATGGTATTATTACTTCAATACAGAACCTTCCATTAGTACCAATAATAAATAGAAATCTCAATTCAGACTTAGTCCAGCAGTGACTATTTAAACTCTAGAAAGGACAATCTGTTCTTTTAGTGGAAGGAGGAAGATCTTTCCTTATATCTATCTGCCACACTACTGGACTCTGACGGTATACTGCTATTTATAATTGATTACCAAAAGACATAGTGGTCGAAATAATTTGGAAACTGGGATGAACCATTAGTTAACCATCTCAAATGTGCACCAAACCATCATGCAAAACTTCCTTTGGAAATGACGATAAATTCACAGTTGTGGATTTCCTCCCTCCCAAGGCCCAAGCCTTAAGGCAGAAAAAATGTAGGCGGGTACAGTGTGTGAGGGTTTTACAGGGGGTAGTGTGTGTGTGTTGTGCAGGGAGGTATAGTGTGGGGGGGGGTGAGTGCTAGACTGTCACATAACCCGATACTCTGTGATCCTCCCTTCCACCCGCCCCCATTTATTTCCCTGCAGAGTCTGGCCTGGGAAAGTGCAGCCCAGCCCCCTGGTTCTGGCCCACTGCGAATTCAGCCCCCACCAGCCTGGCAGGCACCCATCCGACAGTTGTGCTGGGCTGAGTGGGCACTGCCCTGATGCACAGAACAAAGGCTGCCATTCTCCACGCCCCCTCACTGGGCAACCTGCCTCTCCTCCCAGTCTAGCTTGTTGGGCTCAAACTGCATAGGGGTTGTGGCTGATGTGTCCCAAGCATGCTCTGAGCCCTCCCCCCTGGTTCTATGCAGCCCCCCCCCAAACACACCCAGCTCCCCATTCTGTGTAACCCTCCCAAACTCGCCCAGCCTCCTCATTCTGTGCAGGCCCCAAACATGCTCAACTCCCTGCTCTCATCCGTTCTGTGCAGCCCTCCCCAAATACGGGCCTCAGAGGAAGAGGTTGAATGGGGACGGGGCCTCAGAGCTGAGCTACAGTCCAGGTGCCAATGGCCCCCACTTCTAGGGAGCTTTCAGCGCAAAGTCCACCAGGCGCAAAGTCATCGGGCTTCAAAAGAGAAGTGACCCATGCTGCATCTGGCATTTTCCCCCTGCATGACCAGCCTATTTTGCTTTGGGAACGCTCAGCCTCCTGAAGCCTCTTTTATGCACCTCCTATGTGTGTGGCATATTGGAACACGTGTTAAGTGTTGCCTAGACAACGAAATCTATATAACATTATCACTTATTTTCCAGACAGTTCTGTAGCTTGCTGCAGTCCTTACACAGATAGGATCTTCCAAATTGGATATCTGACTATAGGATCAAGCCCAAATTAGTTTAACATACCAAATATACTTAGATGAAGAAAAATGTAAAACAGTTAAATCAATGATGACTAGACAGTACCATACTTGTGCAGTAAACATGAAGTGAATTAACCCAAATTTGCTATGTGGTTTGCTGCAAAGGCCTGCTAAATAACATGCACATTTTTTTTTAAATGAACCCCATAGAAATGATATCTGGCTTTTTTTCCCCCATAGATATGACAGCACTATGAAATGAAGTAAGAACTAACATGTTGAGAATAATCATTGACTAGTTTTCTGTTTTCTGTTCCGTAATTGTGTATTTTGTAGGTGTGGGAGGATGGGTATGAAGAATTTCATGGAGATAGAATAAATTAACACTGCTGCCGAATTTAATGGCTCTTGCTGTAGAATTATATGGTGCCCTGGCTTCAACCTTATGCATGCACTTGAAATTGTGGATTTGTCACTTACTATTAGATATACAATATGATTAAACATTCACTGCTCTTGTAAATTAAGTTTAGCTGTTGTTTTCCTCCAATAGGGAATGAAATTCAACCCTTCAGAAATATCTCCAGCAAAGTCCACACCACTACCATCTAGAACATCTCTGGATACTGAATCATACCCAACGGCAACTATCGTAACATCAGAAAACATCCTGTGTAACGTAATTGAAGTCCTCTTTCCACAGGAAATGCTAGCATAACCCCACTCTCTTAAAACCTTGAGAATGTATATGGAATAGAGTTGAGCAATCCCTCCAGTTCCTATTAGCTATGTATTCTAGTGCATAACTAAACATTATGATGAGCAGTCAAAGGAATGTACTAATTTGATCCAGCATATTTTACCATTTTCACAGCAACTTCTCCACTGTGGAATCTGTCTTTTATTTCTGCAAAGCCCAAGAAAAAAACAACACACAAAAATACCCAAAACAAAACCAAATTGCAAAATATTTCAGGTTTTCACAAAAATATTGGGGTTGCTAGCAGAGACTGGAGAGAAAGCCTTTTAAAAAAGCACACAAACCTACATAGTAATTCAGATAATACTGAGAGTAAAATGGGTGAGAAAATAGTAGTAGTCTCATTCTAATCTGCTTATTGAAAGGGCAAACTCTTATCCTCTGACATCTTTGTAGGCACAAGCAGAAATATCACATGCAAACTTTCCCCACCTCCCCCCTTACATTAGGGAGGTTAACAAGTTTAATCACATTGACTTAATAAAGTGTTGGCTTTGTCACAACTAATGCAGCCACTGACAGGCTAAGGAAATGTAGTCATTTGTGCTAACATGAAAAAAAAAAAAAAAAAACTGAGTGTCATAGATGACCGAATAGCCCTACCTTCAAGGTCAGTGAAGTCTGAAAACATTACATTGGTGAGACATTCAGATCACTAGGGATCAGGATTAGAGATGACTTTAGAAGAAGCAGAGCATCTTGTTCTTCAGCAGGAGATACACTGCTTAAAATACCACTCTAGCAACTGCTAAACAGCACAAAAGTATTAGAAAGAAGAATTAAAGGCTGAAGTGCTGGAAATATGAACAGTCTCATACCCATCCAGAAAAACAAAAAGTAAACTTTTTATTGTAAGAAGGTACACAGGAATGCCTGAAAAAGCCTAGATTCTGGGCTTCAACTTTTAAGCCACTTCATTTCAGCTCATTTTGAAAATTTTACTTTACTAAGTGTTCCTTTTTTTACTACACACAAATACACTCACTTCACAAGTATTCATTGGTTAAAATCAGAAATGGGGCCTTATTTCTTTATTATTTAAAAGATATTGTAATTCTATAAATAAAAATAAAAAGTCTATTACATAAAATATATTCATTTAATTATTTACCTGAAAACCTGATTTTACAACAAAATTAATTACTTCATTTACCTCATAGTGTGAGGTACTGAAAAGCCATTGAAAGAAAAAAAAATCTGCTTTCAGTAACTTTCTGATTCTTGACATGATTTAGTAACTTAGTAACTCAAAGTCAAATGCAATACAGTTAACATAATTTACTAGCTCATGCTGTGTATCGGAAACTTGCCAAGTTCCCTTTCCCCTTATGTTGTGAAAACTACTAAAGGCCTATGTTTTAAATGCAAGGCTTTAATCAGACTTTCAAATTCTTTAGTCAGAACCCCAAAATAGTAATTAAGTAGTTATTCTGAAAAAACTTTTCAAATGCCTTTATAACTAACTGTTATTGCAATGCTCCTTCTACAAAGTACATCTCTACCCCGATATAACAAGAATTCGGATATAATGCGGTAAAGCAGTGCTCCAGGGGGGTGGGGCTGTGCACTCCAGTGGATCAAACCAAGTTTGATATAATGTGGTTTCACCTATAACGCAGTAAGATTTTTTGGCTCCCGAGGTCAGCGTTATATTGAGGCAGAGGTGTATAGCCTAGGGAAGCATAGAGATGAGATACCATCGCAACATTCTTTAGTTGCAAAGGCAAAAAAGAAGGACATAAGTAGGTGCGTCAAAATGGCAGTTACATGTCTGAGTACCAGTTTTAGCCTCTGGACATAGTATTCGAACTTCCTATTAAATATGTGCACATCCCAGCTCTACATCATATTACAAATGTCTCTGTTGACAAGACATACAAACAATTATAAATTAAGAAAAGATCCATGAGATTGTGTCTTCCACATAGAAAACTAGTAATTCAAGAAACTACTAGTTTCCTCATGTGATAAAACTTTGCCTTGGCCTTGCAATTCAACATGAATATTGTTCCATACCTCTTGAGATTTGGGAACTTCTCTCTTATTTGCTCAATCTTTTTCCTCTGTGCCTCCTAACCAGATGACTTTGTTAAATCATAAGAAGAAAATCAAGTCCTCTTCCTTCCCTCTAGACAGGAAGGAGTAGTTTGGTCATTGAAAAATAGAACATTCTTACTGAATTAGAGGATTCCTCATGCAAAGCATCCCACAAACCCAAATACATTTAAGGATCCATTTAAGTGATTTATCACTTGTTATATAGTGACAGAAATGAACACAATGCTGTAATGGCCCTGACTTTGGACTTGAGTACCACTGCTCTAATTTATCCTAAAGAAACATTTTAATTGCTTCTCTGTAATGCTTAGACTTGTTAAGGAAAAATTATTTATTTACGGTTGCTGTCCAAATAATTGGGCTATTTCATCTAATTGCACTTAAATTCTACAGTTTTGCAACCAATTTACAATTAGCAGGCATTTCTCATGAATGTTGACCAAATTATATAATATAGAAAATTCATGCCTTTGGGGATTTTTCTTGACTGCTTGTTTTGTGTCTATCACACAGCATAATTTCATATTGTCAGCATAATGAACAATGTTACAGTCATCCTGTCAACGTTATTTATTTAAAACAGAATCAGAGATGACTACAACTTTGATACATGTTTTAACACGGTAAGTTCTATGACTTTTGGTAATCGGACAACTTCCAATCAATGCCTATTTTATTATAAATCATGGCTCTATCTTTAAATCTTAAAAGTTGACTCTTTTAGAAACTTTATAAAAAGACTTTCTGAAATTATATGTAAACCCATGTAGCATATAGCACTGTTATACAAATTATTTGTTATAAAAATAGAGAAAGAAGAGCTTTTCTAACCTAGTCTGTAGAATAAATTCTGACAGGTTTCAGAGTAGCAGCCGTGTTAGTCTATATCCGCAAAAAGAACAGGAGTACTTGTGGCACCTTAGAGACTAACAAATTAATTTGAGCATAAGCTTTCATGGGCTGTAGTTAGTCTCTAAGGTGCCACAAGTACTCCTGTTCCTTTTGCAGAATAAATTCTGATATCCTATATGCTAAATTAATAAGCGAGCCTGCAATTTAAAAATTATCACTTTGTAACATACCTGAGGCCTGTTCTTGAATGTAGGTACCATATATGTTTGATTCTAATTCTGGACCTTCACTTCACTTAAAATATTTCCTCTAACCCCAGAAATCTTCCAAGATAACTCTGATCTCGGAATTGTAAGGTTTCTTTTGGAGGCCACTTATCATTATTCACAGGTTCAAAGAGAACCTTTCAACAATAATAAAGTCTTCCAAGGTCTGTGGTCGGTTTCCAAAGCCCCTATTCAAGATACAATGTACTTTTATCTGACAAAACAGTACTTTCATTTCAGACCATCTGCTGACGTGGAGTTTCTCTCGCATATTTTTAGCTTACCAGAAGAGCAGCTCAATATAAATGTAGGTATAATATCTGTCAAATTTCAACAGATTTTTTCTCACTTGAGAGCTCATGTGAATTTGTATGTATAATATAATTACACGTGGAACAGATAGTGATGGCTATAGTTAAGGCTGCTCAACGCCTTGCAGTATAAAGATCTATTTTCAATAACACTGGTCTACAATTTTTGAGAAGTCGTCTGCTTCAGAGATAAAATGTGCTATTTATTATGTATTTTGATGTGCTGAATTCAAATATGACAATTAAAACAACTGATTGGCTACTGTTTCTAAGATATTTAAGTTTTTACATTTTATGTCTATGTATATTGTGGAGATAGTAGAGTTTTAATCATTAATTGTAAACCTAGGTCTTTTCATGTGTTTATGGTTGCTTTACATGATAATATTTCACCTGTCCTGTTTATGTAACACTTTAAAAATCAGCAAAAGGGTTATATAAATAACATTTATTATGAAACAAAAGGCAAAAAACTATTCTGTACATAGTTTAGTCCTATTCGGTGTCTACTCGGCGCTTCTTGACTTGTCTCTTGTATTCATTAAATGGAGCATCTCTTGTCACTGTCCAGCAATAGTCTGCAAGCATTGATGGGCTCCATTTGCCCTGATAGCATTTCTCCATTGTTGCAATGTCCTGGTGAAATCGCTCGCCATGCTCGTCGCTCACTGCTCCGCAGTTTGGTGGAAAAAAATCTAGATGAGAGTGCAAAAAATGTATCTTTAGTGACATGTTGCAACCAAGGCTTTTGTATGCCATGAGGAGGTTGCCCACCAACAACCTGTAGTTGTCTGCCTTGTTGTTTCCGAGAAAATTTATTGCCACTTTCCATGGCTTTCCATGTCATCTTTTCCTTGCCACGCAGTGCATGGTCAAATGCATCACCTCGAAGAAGTTCACGAATCTGAGGACCAACAAAGACACCTTCCTTTATCTTAGCTTCACTTACCTTGGAAATTTTCCAAGGAGGTACTTGAAAGGTACTTGTGTTTTGTCAATGGCCTTGACAAAGTTCTTCATCAGACCCAGCTTGATGTGTAAGGGTGGTAACAAAATCTTCCTTGATTCAACAAGTGGTGGATGCTGAACACTTTTCCTCCCAGGCTCCAATGACTGTCGGAGTGGCCAATCTTTCTTGATGTAGTGGGAATCTCTTGCACAACTATCCCATTCGCAGAGAAAACAGCAGTACTTTGTGTAGCCAGTCTGCAGACCAAGCAAGAGAGCACCAACCTTCAAATCGCCACAAAACTGCCACTGATGTTGGTCATAGTTTATGCACCTCAAAAGTTGTTTCATGTTGTCATAGGTTTCCTTCATATGGACTGCATGACCAACTGGAATTGATGGCAAAACATTGCCATTATGCAGTAAAACAGCTTTAAGACTCGTCTTCGATGAATCAATGAACAGTCTCCACTCATCTGGATCGTGAACGATGTTGAGGGCTGCCATCACACCATCGATGTTGTTGCAGGCTACAAGATCACCTTCCATGAAGAAGAAGAATGGGACAAGATCCTTTTGACTGTCACGGAACATGGAAACTCTAACATCACCTGCCAGGAGATTCCACTGCTGTAGTCTGGAGCCCAACAGCTCTGCCTTACTCTTGGGTAGATCCAAATCCCTGACAAGGTCATTCAGTTCACCTTGTGTTATGAGGTGTGGTTCAGAGGAGGAGAATGGGAGAAAATGTGGGTCCTGTGACATTGATGGTTCAGGACCAGAAGTTTCATCCTCTTCCTCTTCCTCGTCTGACTCAAGTGAGAAGGATTCTGGTGCATCAGGAACCGGCAGTCCTTCTCCGTGGGGTACTGGGCGTATAGCTGATGGAATGTTTGGATAATGCACATCCACTTTCTCTTCTTTGACACACCTTTCCCAACTGGAGGCACCATGCAGAAGTAACAATTGCTGGTATGATCTGTTGGCTCTCTCCAAATCATTGGCACTGCAAAAGGCATAGATTTCCTTTTCCTGTTCAACCACTGGGCGAAGATTTGTTGCACAAGTGTTGCAGCATATTTAGCTTTCTTAACCATAGTGGTTATACTGCGATTTTGTGATGCAAAAGTCACTTCACCACAAACATAGCAGAAGTTATCTGCACTGTTCACACAAGTACGAGGCATCTCTGCTCACTTTGGCTAAACAGAAATGTGTCCCTTTGCAAAATCAAACACTGAAAAATAAGAGAGCACGACAGTGTATGATTTTCTAGAGCTGATCTAGGCCAATTTGTTCAGCAGAGTGATGTAAGCTTCGTTATGATTGCATCATCCATGACTTCTAGAAATAATATGATGCAATTCATATAGCAGCTTCAGATTGCATCATTCATTGTTTTTCCTAAAAAGCAAGTACTGTCCAAACCCAGTCATAGATTTATTCATAGAGCCAGTCAAAGATGTATTTTAGTCATTTCTGGTTTAAATTGAGATCCCTTCCCTTTATAACTCACTTATCCTCCGTCATTCCCAAGTCAAGGGTCGTATATACTGACCCAATAGCATATCTTGAAAACTAGAGCCAATCAACAATTTTAAGCATCATTTTCGTTCTCAGTGACCCAGAATTAGTAAAGTTTGACTACATTTATTTCAGAAGCATTTTGACTGTAGAGCAGTGTTATTTATAACTTTGCCAAACTTAACCTACTCAAGATGACATTTTCCATTCCAGGTGTCTGCCTCAGGATGATTTATTTTGTTTTTATTTTTAAAGTTTCAGCTAAAACAGAGCAGCTGCTTCCAAAAACGAGGTTAGGAGAATATATATTCCTTTGCCCATGTTAAAGAAATTCTTGAAACTACATCATTGAGAAGGTCTAGCATCTCCATGCTTTGGAGCAGGGAGTTTAAATTTGGGAGGGGTGGTCACTGTGGTGTAGGGATGTGCCTTTTGCCATCCATGAAAATTTGCTTAAAGTTTTAAGCCTCTGAAAAATCACGGTTTCCACAAGTTCAGTAGAGTTTTGCTAGAGTTTGGCAATTTAGCTCCCCAATTCCATCTCTACCGAGTATGGTCGTCCATCCCCCCCGGATCCCACAGCTCCAATATGTTGACCAGAATACCCATAACATCCCAAAGAGCAACTGAGCGTGCTCCAAACCAGGGATGCAGGGGCTGAGCAGTACTTTTCATGCAACTGCTTCTTCCAGACATAGGGGGCTGCTGTGGCACCAAAGGAACTGAGAGCAGAGAGATACCCTGTCCTGTGTTCTCAAAATTCCTTCTGCTGGCACCCAGGTGGCATGAAGGGGAAGGAGGAAGCTACCAGACTTGAATACAGAAGGGTGAGAGGCAGGACAGGAAGGCAAAGGCAGGAGGTGGGGCCAAGGTGGATGAAGAGGAACCTGTGGTGGGAGCATGGATAGAGCAAAATACCAGAGCAGAGGATAGGAACAAGAGGAGGAGAGGAGGCAGGAGACCAGGGGTAGGTGGGATGATAGAAGCAATGTGGAGATTGATAGGGAGAGGAGCAGAGGGAGGAGGAGAGAAGCAGTGAGGAAATGGGCAAGGGCCAGGGTAATAGCAGAAGGGGAGGAAACATGGGCAGGACGGTGAGGTGGAACAGGAGGAGGACAGTGGGAGGCTGGGGGGACAGGGGTGGGAAGTCTCTGTAACCACTAGAGAACACTCCCGTGCATAACCTGGAATTGAACAGATTATTCCTGATTCTCCACATTCCTTTGTTGTCTAGCAAAGTGTGTGTCTCCATCCCTTCCACATAGAAAATAACAACCTAGTACTGCTACCATTTACTCCATTAGCTCAAATGTTAGGGAACTGGTACTGTGAATCTAAACATCCCAAACCCTGCTCATGATCCATGTCTTATTCATATATTCATAGAATTTAAGACCAGAAGAGACCATTAGATCATCTAGTCTGACCTCCTGTATGTCACAGGACCTTAAATTTCATCCAGTTACCTTGTATTGATCCTAAGTTTTTATACATAAAAAGAAAGCATAAATTGTGTTTGGCTAAAACATACCCACAAAGGCATACAGTCTTGAAGTGAGGACACCTAGAAATGGGGAATCTAACTATTAGAACAAACTATCAAGAGAAGTGGTAATCAACCTCACTTAAAAAATTGTTCCTTATTTCTAATTTGAATTTGTCTGTCTTCAGCTTCCAGCCATTAGTTCTTTCTATGCCTTTCTCCATTAAATTAAAAAGCCCATTAGTACCTGGTATTTTCTTCCTGTGAAGGTACTTATACACTGTAAGTCACCTCTCCATCTTCTTTCTGATAAGCTAAACAGATTGAGCTCTTTAAGTCTCTTACTGTAAAGTATTTTCTCTAGCAATCAAATCATTTTTGTGGCTCTTTTCTGTACCTGCTTCATTTTTTCTACATCCTTTTGAAAATGTGGTTACCAGAACTGTACACAATATTCTAGTATCAGTCTTTAATTACATGATCACATAATACTTTTTCCACAGGACCCCATCTCCTTCAGATCACAGGATGGGCCTTCTTTGGGGAGGAATCAGGGTTGTGTAGTGAAGGAGACTGTTCTCTGTAGGACCCCTGCCTCATTTGTTCCAGAAGCTGGCAGGAAAAAAAGGATAGTCTTGTGAGAAAAGTTGTTGAATGGCACCCCAAAGGACTGGATTGTATCCAAGGCTCTGCCCCAGAATTCCTATGTGGGACTGGGCAAGTCAAATAAACTGAAAATTGTCTAGGTGACTGTTAAATGTTAATTTTCTGAGTAACCAACCTGAACTGCAGAAGTACTGATTCACAACTACCACAGAAGTCAATGGGAGCTGTGCTCTGAACATATAAACTGTTATATAATGATAAATACTCTGAAAAATCAGGCCAAGGCTTCTCAGATACATCAACCAAAATTAGTTGACACTTTTGACAATTTTGGCTTAAATCCTGTGTATAAAATGAAGATTATTATACACTCATCTCATGAGATGTTGTGAAGATAGTTATTTACAAACATCAATGAATTTAAAATATGACAATGAGAAGCACTATAGAAATGCCCATGAGGGAATTAACACTTGTCTGTTCAGTGCTCTATTTGGATGGTATGCAGCAAATAATCGATGAGGCCACTCATTGAGTGATGAGGATAAAAGGATATACTGATTAGTGGCTCATTCAGTGAACACCAGCCATGCTATGCACTGTGGAAAAAGAGTATGCACTAATGTAATTAAAGACTTGTGACAGACCCAGACCAGTGGGGTACAGGAGTCTGGTAGAGGGCAAATATACTGGTCACTGGATGAGTAGTTTTCTGCTCCCTGAGTGACCAGAGCAGGGGCTGCACTAGAGTAATCAGGAACCTGCTAGAACCAGTTAAGGCAGATAGGCTAATTAGGACACCTGGAGCCAATTAAGAAGAAGCTGCTAGAATCAATTAAGGCAGGTTAATCAGGGCACCTGGGCTTTAAAAAGGAGCTCACTTTCAGTTTGTGGTGTGAGGAGCTGGGAGCAAGAGGTGCAAGGAGCTGAGAGTGTGTGCTGCTGGAGGACTGAGGAGCACAAGTGTTATCAGACACCAGGAGGAAGATCCTGTGGTGAGACTAAGGAAGGTATTTGGAGGAGGCCATGGGGAAGTAGCCCAGGGAGTTGTAGCTGTCATGCAGCTGTTACAGGAGGCACTATAGACAGCTGCAGTCCACAGGGCCCTGGGCTGCAACCTGGAGTAGAGGGCAGGCCCGGGTTCCCCCCAAACCTCCCAATTGACCTGGACTGTGGGTTCTTCCAGAGGGGAAGGTCTCTGGGCTGTTCCCTAACCCACATGGTGAATCTCTGAGGCAAGAAAATCCGCCAATAAGCACAGGACCCACCAAGATAGAGGAGGAACTTTGTCACAGACTATATTACAATGCATACATAGAAGGGGGCAGGATTAAGATTTCACAGGCAGCCTTAATTCTTGCATTTCTTAACTTTTGTGTGCTTGATGTTGTTGCAACCTTAACAATTTTTTTAGAATGGGTTTTTGATGTACTATACATCAAAACTTTGTTTTATATGCTGGAATTTTATGCATTCTAAAACACATTCTTGAAGTTTTCCAAATGCTTATTTAATACATTCTATTTAACATATATTATTTAAATTGTGTTTTTTCCCTGCATCTCCAGTCCTGAATCATGTGTTTAGTCACTTTCCAGATTTTTCTTTTTATCCATGCTACAAATTTTTGGAACCTGTTCACAATAAATATTCACAGTCACAGAGAGGAGTAATTGGCTCTTTTGCTGAGTCACTTTCATGTCATGTGCCAGGACCCTGCTGATGGAGGCAGAATTATTTCTGCCTTCTTACTGTGATAAGGTTACCATATTTTAATTTTAAAATAGGAGGACACTCCATGGGTGCCCTGCCCCAACTCTGCCCCTTCCCCAAAGTCCCCGCCCCCTCCCCTGAATGCTCTGCCCCCTGCTCCTCCGCCTCCCCTGCTTCCCGCGAATGAAATGTTTGCAGGAAGCCTGAAACAGGGAGGCAGCAGGTAAGCTGGGGCTGGGGCTGGAGCAGGGCGGCCCAGTCCAGCCGAGCGGCCCTGGCCCTCCCGGCACTGCTGGCCCCCGGCCCCACCTGGCCAGCACTGCCGGGCCCACCCTCCCTCCCTATTTTCCCGGATATGTCTGGCTTTTTGGGATTTCCTCCTGGACAGGATTTGAGGCCCAAAAAGCCGGACATGTCCGGGAAAATCCGGACATATGGTAATCCTATACTATGATGACAGGTCAACTGGATTCTATCAGCTCCACCACAGGAGTATAAGATTTGAATATCGGAAGGTTCTCGCTGAGAGAAGCCATAGCCTCCGGAGAAAGCAGAGAGCTCCAGGTTATTGCTCACTTAAGTACAACAAAGTCCAAAAGGGATGAGTTTGGACATTACTGATCGATAGTGTGTATGTATGTATTAACAGGAAGAAAGATCCTTTTATCCTCTAAATCTCTAAGCTGATGTAAAATGGTAGGAAAATAATTAAATGTGTTGCATGTAATTTACTTTAACTGAGGTTTTGTACACTCTGGACTCAGTCCAATAAGATAATGAGCAGTTCTGGGAGTTGCTTAGCGCACTTAATTGCTAGTGGTGTTAAGGGGACCTGAAGGCAATCACCACCTTGCAAGATAGAGTCCTCCAAGCCCAATATTTCCATGCAGTTCAGAAACTGGTGAGCATGTATGGAATATTTTTGATGTCAACAACTACATTTTTCATCTGGCTCAATTCTAATTATGCACACTGATATAAATGGGTTTTGGCACTGGTTAAATTTAATGTAGGACTTCCAGATGAGAGATGAAAATTATCCTGTTTGGAAGGAGAAGATTAAGCAGATAAAAATATCAGCCACTTGGTTAGGCAATGTTAAACCCAATTATGCCTCTAATAATGCTCACTCTTTTTCGGTGTGATTCTACATGCTTTTCCTGTCTACTTATTGGCACACCACAGATTACTCTAGCACTTGAGTTAGTTGTGTGAAATGTTGACATTCATGAACCTGTCAATTTTGCTCCTTCCTTTTCATTCAGTTCCTCTCCCCCTCTGAAACCAACCAACCACCCTTTAAACTAAAGTCTTCAAGCTTTACGCTTGTAGCCTACAAATGGTGCTCCTGGTCTTGATGTTAATAACTTCTCCTGCCAATTTTCGTTACAATCTGTTTTGGCAATTTGAAAGTGCAGTTTATATTAGAGCAAGTAAACAGGGCAAGCAAATGTGCCTGTAAGTTCCAAATATGAAATTGTTACTCAAACATACAATTAGGGCCGAGCTCTAATCTGAGATGTGCATAGCACAAACACAGAAGCCAGCAATAGGAGTTTTTCTTTAGATACTGTGTGAAAACACGTTTGTGTCACATCTGAGAGAGTAATCCTCCTTTATCCCATAGGTCTTTTGTCTGAAAATTGGTATTTAGAGCATTCATATTTAGGAGCAAGTTTTGTCATCAGTTACAGCCCGGTGGAGTTGCATGGATGTAGTTGAGGGTAGATTGTGACCCCTACTAATTAAAAATGTGCAACAATTTGCCTAAGACAAAACAAAAAAAAGTTACCCTTATGATTGAATTCATGCACTTCGTTTTGGGGGAGTTTATATTACTAGATTTCCATTGAAACGAAAACAATGTACTATAAACCAAAAATTTTTCTAATGAAATTGAATAGTCACATCAGAATTCAATCATCCGTAGAGGTTTAAAGTGTTGTTGTTTTTCTGGGCAAAGAGACTGTGTTAATTTACTTCTTGGTACATTAGGCTATTTTTTGGTTTTTCTGTTTTCAGATTTAGCAGAGTAAATTAAAGCCATTTTTTAGAGCTCACTTTTTAACATGACCCCCATCATTCTTTCCCCCAACATCTTGCATATTGTCAGGAAGGAGAACACGGGTGTGTGTGTGTGTGTGTGTGTGTGTATATATATATATATATATATAAAAATAAGTAAATGAATACATTTTCCCAGGTCTCTGGACAAAGAAGGCAGTAGATGTGTGCTTTTTCTGTTCCTAAATGAACTAAATTCATTATCAAATGCTTATACTGAGGAAAGATTAGGTAATACCAACTCGATCCAAGGCAGGCATACACTACGCAAGATTCCACACACCATCATGCTTATCCAGCAAAGCCAGCGGGAACTTGACATCCAGCTCCTGGCTTCTTCTTAACAGAAATTGCACATTTAACCAAACTGTAGAGATGTATGATTTTAAATTTGAAATAATTTACCAAGAACTAAGTTGAGAACAAACAACTTATTTCATATACGACATAAATGAGGTTCCAACCTGATCTCCAGAGATAAAAGACTAATGGCACTAAGCTAGAGGCATTCCTGCAAGTTGTTGCAAGTCCTCAGTTCCCATTAAGGCTGCTTAACATTTTATTAAATGGTGTTGCTCTTTTTTCCTTTAGCTATGTGAACATAGCTAAAGGAAAAAAGAGCGAACAGGGGCTGCTAACAGGGAGTTTCACAAGGGAGTTCTCCAGGTGAAGGAGGAGCAATACAGCACCCTTTTGGGCGGACAGGGGGCTGCAGATGGAAGTTTGACAGAGGGAGGCTTACGATGGTTAGGAAGACCCGCAACACCTGTGCCAGCACTGCTTCTGTCTCCTCCACCTGTGCCTGTAGCCAGACAGAGTGCCTGAGCATGGATGCTTCTACCCAGATCCTGGTGTGGTTTTGCAGAGACTGTAGCTTGCAATTTCCACTTACTGATAGCCAGGCTGGGGGGACCATCCAATGTGAGAGATGCCTGCTGGTGGAATCTCTCAGGCAGCAGGTGGGAGAGCTACAGGAGGAGGTGGCTAGGTTGAGGTGCATCCGAATCCACGAGCAATTCCTCGACAGTGTCCATGTGGAGACAGCTGAGGTAGCTGTCCCAGTACACAGGACTGCTGATACACCACTGGTGGAGGAGGAGATGGCTCAGGGTGGACACTGGCAGCTGGTTACTTCTGGCAGCAGGCAGTGCTCCACCGCTGCTCCGAACCCTCCCGCCGTGGTAATAGGTAACCGTTATGCTCTTCTTGATACAGGAAAGCAGGAATCACCCCCTACAGTAAAGGAGGAGAAGCCTCGTACCCCTAAGGCCGGGAGGTCTGCTGCCACCACTGCGAATAGGAAACGTAGGGTAGTGGTGGTCGGAGACTCTCTGCTGAGGGGGACGGAGGTGCCCATCTGTCGCCCTGACATTTCATCTCGGGAGGTATGCTGCCTGCCGGGAGCCCATATCCGAGACGTTACGGAGGCATTGTCGAGGCTTATCCAGCCCTCTGACTACTACCCCATGCTACTCATCCATGTGGGCACAAATGATACTGCGCAGTGTGACACTGAGTGGATCAAGAGTGACTACAGGGCTCTGGGAGTACGGGTGAAGGCGTTTGGAGCGCAAGTGGTATTCTCTTCGATTCTTCCTGTCAAAGGTAGGGGCCCGGGCAGAGACAGATGCATCATGGAGGTGAATGCCTGGCTGCGAAGATGGTGTCGCCAGGAGAGCTTTGGCTTCCTAGACCACGGGATGCTATTCGAGGAAGGACTGCTAGGCAGAGATGGCATTCACCTTTTGAGGCGGGGAAAGACCCTATTTGGACACAGACTGCTAACCTAGTGAGGAGGGCTTTAAACTAGGTTCGACGGGGACAGGTGAGCAAAGCCCACAGGTAAGTGTGGAACATGGAGATCTGGGAGATGGGTCGGAAACGAGAGGGAGTGTGGGCTATATTGGCAGAGAGAAAGGAGGGTCAGGACAAAACTGGGAGGAAAGATCAAACCAGTATCTTAGATGCCTATATACAAATGCGAGAAGTATGGGGAATGAGCTGGAAGTGCTAATAAATAAATACAACTATGACATTGTTGACATCACTGAAACTTGGTGGGATAATACATGATTGGAATGTTGGTGTGGATGGGTACAGCTTGCTCAGGAAGGATAGACAGGGGAAAAAGGGAGGAGGTGTTGCCTTATATATTAAAAATGTACACACTTGGACTGAGGTAGAGATGGACATAGGAGACGAAAGTGTTGAGAGTCTCTGGGTTAGGCTAAAAGGGGTAAAAAACAAGGAAGATGTCATGCTAGGAGTCTACTACAGGCCACCTAACCAGGTGGAAGAGGTGGATGAGGCTTTTTTTAAGCAACTAACAATCATCCAAAGCCCAAGATTTGGTGGTGATGGGGGGACTTCAACTATCCGGATATATGTTGGGAAAATAGCACAGCGGGGCACAGACTATCCAACAAATTCTTGGACTGCATTGCAGACAACTTTTTATTTCAGAAGGTTGAAAAAGCTACTGGGGGGAAGCTGTTCTAGACTTGATTTTTAACAAATAGGGAGGAACTTGTTAAGAATGTGAAAGTAGAAGACAGCCTGGGTGAAAGTGATCATGAAATCATAGAGTTTGCAATTCTAAGGAAGGGTAGAAGGGAGAACAGCAAAATAGAGACAATGGATTTCAGGAAGGCAGATTTTGGTAAGCTCAGAGAGCTGATAGGTAAGGTCCCATGGGAATCAAGACTGAGGGGAAAAGCAACTGAGGAGAGTTGACAGTTTTTCAAAGGGACACTATTAAGGGCCCAAAAGCAAGCTATTCCCCTGGTTAGGAAAGATAGAAAATGTGGCAAAAGACCACCTTGGCTTAACCACGAGATCTTGCATGATTTAAAAAATAAAAAGGAGTCATATAAAAAATGGAAACTAGGACAGATTACAAAGGATGAATATAGGCAAACAACACAGGAATGCAGGGGCAAGATTAGAAAGGCAAAGGCACAAAATGAGTTCAAACTAGCTACAGGAATAAAGGGAAACAAGACTTTTGATCAATACATTAGAAGCAAGAGGAAGACCGAAGACAGGGTAGGCCCACTGCTTAGTGGGAGAAACAGTATCAGGAAACTTGGAAATGGCAGAGATGCTTAATGACTTCTTTGTTTCGGTCTTCACCGAGAAGTCTGAAGGAATGCCTAACATAGTGAATGCTAATGGGAAGAGGGTAGGTTTAGCAGATAAAATAAAAAAAGAACAAGTTAAAAATCACTTAGAAAAGTTAGATGCCTGCAAGTCACCAGGGCCTGATGAAATGCATCCTAGAATACTCAAAGAGCTAGTAGAGGAGGTATCTGAGCCTCTAGCTATTCTCTTTGGAAAATCATGGGAGACGGGAGAGATTTCAGAAGACTGGAAAAGGGCAAATATAGTGCCCATCTATAAAAAGGGAAATAAAAACAACCCAGGAAACTACAGACCAGTTAGTTTAACTTCTGTGCCAGGGAAGATAATGGAGCAAGTAATTAAGGAAATCATCTGCAAACACGTGGAAGGTGGTAAGGTGATAAGGAACAGCCAGCATGGATTTATAAAGAACAATCATGTCAAACCAATCTGATAGCTTTCTTTGATAGGATAACGAGCCTTGTGGATAAGGGTGAAGCTGTGGATGTGGTATACCTAGACTTTAGTAAGGCATTTGATACGGTCTCGCATGATATTCTTATCGATAAACTAGGCAAATACAATTTAGATGGGGCTACTATAAGGTGGGTGCATAACTGGCTGGATAACCATACTCAGTTGTTATTAACGGTTCCCAATCCTGCTGGAAAGGCATAACGAGTGGGGTACCACAGGGGTCTGTTTTGGGACCGGCTCTGTTCAATATCTTCATCAACAACTTAGATATTGGCATAGAAAGTATGCTTATTAAGTTTGCGGATGATACCAAACTGGGAGGGATTGCAACTGCTTTGGAGGACAGGGTCATAATTCAAAATGATCTGGACAAATTGGAGAAATGGTCTGAGGTAAACAGGATGAAGTTTAACAAAGACAAATGCAAAGTGCTCCACTTAGGAAGGAACACTCACACATACAGAATGGGAAGAATCTGTCTAGGAAGGAGTACGACAGAAAGGGATCTAGGGTTATAGTGGTCCACAAGCTAAATATGAGTCAACAGTGTGATGCTCTTGCAAA
Source organism: Trachemys scripta elegans (assembly GCF_013100865.1). Lineage (NCBI taxonomy): Eukaryota > Metazoa > Chordata > Testudines > Emydidae > Trachemys > Trachemys scripta. Next base: position 36,288,968 of record NC_048299.1, on the reverse strand, counting down.
AAAAGCAAAGATGATTCTGGGATGTATTAACAGGTGTGTTGTGAGCAAGACACGAAGTCATTCTTCTGCTCTGGTTAGGCCTCAGCTGGAGTATTGTGTCCAGTTCTAGGCATCGCATTTTAAAAAAGATGTGGAGAAATTGGAAAGGGTCCAAAGAAGAGCAACAAGAATGATTAAAGGTCTTGAGAACATGACCTATGAAGGAAGGCTGAAAGAATTGGGTTTGTTTAGTTTGGAAAAGAGAAGACAGAGGGGACATGATAGCAGTTTTCAGGTATTTAAAGGGGTGTCATAAGGAGGAGGGAGAAAACTTGTTCACCTTAGCCTCTAAGGATAGAACAAGAAGCAATGGGTTTAAACTGCAGCAAGGGAGGTCTAGGTTGGACATTAGGAAAAAGTTCCTAACTGTCAGGGTGGTTAAACACTGGAATAAATTGCCTAGGGAGGTTGTGGAATCTCCATCTCTGGAGATATTTAAGAGTAGGTTAGATAAATGTCTATCAAGGATGGTCTAGACAGTATTTGGTCCTGCCATGCCGGCAGGGGACTGGACTCAATGACCTCTCAAGGTCCCTTCCAGTCCTAGAATCTATGAATTCCCTTTTCAGATTTACAGACACAGCTTCTGCCCCTCCCTTCAAAACTGCATGTGTAGCAATAGAGCCTTTGCAAAATTATTATGGACATTTTGCTACCTTCTCATTTTCCTTGATAAAATTCACCAGTGTTATTGGATTTTGAAGTTAAATGTTTTTAATTTTCAGAATATTTGACAGTTTTGAGTGCATATTGAAAATTATCCCTCATAGTTTACAAGGACAAAAACAATGGCCCCGATCTCTAACAAAATGAATGCAGTTCACTGCACACACAATTTGAGATTTCTGTGTGCGTATTATATGCCCATTTGATGCCACAAATCAGTGACATCCTTTGCAGCAGCGTGGATGTGAATTTTTATGTTTCAAATATTGAACAAAATGAATTTAAGAGCATCTTAAATCGCTCCATACAAATTGGAAAATGTACAGGCAATTTAAAATGCTCATCCATCCATGAAAAGGTTGCCCAAAATATCTCAAACTTGTCATTAAGAGACCTACTTAATTTATTTAATTCTCCTATACCAATCTAGACTAGAATGCTTGGTTTGTGACTGTCATGCCAACATGATACTAACAAGCTATTAAATTTGTTGCTATGGGGCCTCAAAGGTGCTAGGTACCTTGTGAAGGCTGCTCCAATCCCACTGAAGTCGGGAAATATACAGCACACCTTGCAGGATTCGGCCATTAATTCACACAACGGTCTGAGGACACAGAGCAAATTTCACTCATTTCTGAGAAACTTCATCCTGATCCAGCTATACCAATCATGCCTCACATTCCATTAGTACTTGTCTGATCTAGGCACTTCAGTGTCTGGGTTTTTGCTAACAAAAGAACAGTATTATGACCATCCCTTTTATAACTACCTTTTTTTAACCCCCATCTATTTTTTTTCCCCTTTACAGTTATATTTCACTATAGCACAAAAGAATCTTTCATGCATTATAAAAGAGACAGAGCACTATGAGAATTTTTGTGAGTGCTGCAGGACTTAATATCAAGACAAAAGAATATTTTAAAATCTGTTTCTACTGTATTACATCTAACATATTGATAACATAATATTATGTATATTTGTGATAGGTATGCACATAACTGTGCTAACTTACCCCTGCCGTGAAGTTGTTACAATTTCATTTCAAAGACAATCTTTGAGAAGTGTTCAGTAGTTATGGGGAGGAGGGAAGAGAAAAATCAATGCACAACTAAAAATAAAAAAAAAGATTAGTACGTTTTATATTTTGCTATATATTAAAAGTGACAAATTTTAAAAAATATAAAAGAGCTTACCTTTCAACCAGTTAAAATCTTAATGAGATTCTTAATCTAACCGTGAAGTACATTTCTAAACTATTAAACACAGAAGTTACTCTGCAGAAGGATAATACTACATAAAACACAGTTTAAATCTAATAATTAGATTTACTCACAAAGTAGTATGATAAATCTAAAGGGGTTTAGGATAGGCATAATTGAAACTGAACTTCATTTACCAATTTTTTTTTAATTCTGCTTTACCCTTAAAGATTAATTCTAATAAAGTCCTTTGACTTCAAGTCCAGATATCATTTATATAGCAAGAGAAGAAGAAAAATCTTCATTGACATACGACATCTTTTTCAGGTATGGAAAGATGGGAGTTGAACATCCATGCTTTACACCTACTCCCCTGCATAGAAAAAGGAATCTAGGAAATAAAATATTTCTTACCAAAAACAAATTTGCTTGGTCTCAAAAGAAATGCAAATGTGTTGGGTGCAAGAGCCAGACAGTATAGTTAATTAAGCAACAAGGTCCCATGCCCGCAGAGAAACCCTTCATTCCACTCAAAAAATATTTTCTTGCAAGTTGGTAAAGGTCAAGATCCTTTTCTGAAAACACTTTTCACCAGTGTGTCTCTCTTGTTTTGTGCAACTACTTTTTTTATGGCTAAAACAAAGGAAAGAATAAAGAACTTACAAAAATAGCTTACAGAGCCTAGCTCAAAGTCAGAATACCCATTAGAACTGAAGCTGGGTAAAGCTAAAGGCAATGTTGAATTTTATTCTACATAATATCCACTGGACATGTATATTATGGTCTATAACAATTCTCCATCTTTGTGCAGTCAGCTAAATGTCCAGTGTAGGAATATATAAAATAGTTAGGGTGGAATTTTCAAAAGCACCATAGTGCTTTTGAGGACAAGTTCCATTTTTGAAAATCCCACTCCATGTCAAAGGTGTTATTCGGTATTAATATTGGTATAAATTAATGCATGACAATGCTTTTCCAGTGCTAGCATTTGTACCTCTTTTCTTATCTAGATGCCATTTTCCTGGTATTTTCTTTCTAAAATTAAATATTAGTGTTTTATTTTATTTTGCAAGCTATGCTTATTTTGAGAACTGCTGTAGAGGAATATATATCAAACAATATAAATATTATTTGCAAACAATTTTAAATAAAAAAGGAAAATGCATATAACCTTTGTAGTATAGCAAATACTACAAACACCTTTGATGGAAACTGGAGAGGTGAACACACCTGCCAATGTGCTGTGTAAGTGTATGGTATAAGGTTACACACATTTCAGAACCTGACACACAAATCAGTCATCAAATTCATTTTCTTCACTTTCACAGACTCCATCAGAAACATCACAAACCTACAATCATGCCTTTTCTTGTGTACTATATCTGATCTGCTATCATTGGAGGAGATAGTCACATACATTACTAATTTGTTCCTGAGTCCTTTTCAGTCTTTGTAATTCAGGTGTGTCAGTCACAATGCTGAACCCTCTTCCTTTGCTTTCTTCAAAGTCCCTTTTGTATTTAACCTAAGGAATAGAAAATACAGAAGAATAGTTATTTTCACAACATACTATTAGTAATATCACAGACTAAGATGATTTTTTTTTTAAGTACTCGTGACAGGCTGATAGGCTTGGAGGGTGAATTCTTCTCTTTATCCACAGAAAACAGGGCAGCAGTTGAGCAAGTTTCCCTACTGTTCCACCCCCGTGCCTCCTATACTGTAGGAGTGAGAAGATCAGTCTTCATGCCCATTTCATCCTTATACCAGTTGCCTCTGCTGAAGATTGCCAACAAAGATGTCACGCAAGGACCATGAAACACTGACTACGTTCAGACATGCTTTTGTAATTAAAAACAAAATTTAGCAGAGGTTAAATTAGTGTTCATATAACAACGTTTCATGTTCCAATTCTCTCTTTATAATGGAGTTCATCATTCTCCTCCCCATTCTGAATACAAATTACACACAAAAACTGTGCAACTATTAAAAGAATATTACATACAAGCACAGCTCCCACTAACTGTTTCATTGCTCAGCACTTCTGCAATCAGACCCCCAGGGTCTCAAGTTTGGCACCCAGAAAATGAGGAACACACAATTATCTACCACTTGTGAAAAGTCTGGTTTAAATGACTTGTTCAGCATTATGTGGAAAGGCAGAAGCAGGAATAGAATCCAGTTCTTCCAGGTCAGCATTCAACTACCCTAACCACGAAACCATCCTTTCTCTTCCTGCAAACCCTGCCTCATTCCTTACACACCTTCAGTACATTCAGTAGATAAGGCAGGAATCCTATGGACAACATTTCCTTCAAGTTTTGCAAAATTATAAGCAACTGAAACCGGGGTCTTATAATAGGAAGCGTTAGCCAACCTTAATGATGGATGGTGCTACCAACCCTGTCTATGATAATATGTTTAAACAGAAAAACTATACATGGTATGCAATAATATTTCCTTGTATTCCAAATACACCAGCAGTTAACCTGAAATGACTTTTTTCATATTATGGAACAGCAAAAAGAAAATAGAGAGAATCATGGAATTTGCACTATGCCCTTCATCATTTTGAATTAGTTGACATCAAATTGGAGCTATAGTTTTATTTGATTATCAATTATATCCACTAATATATAAATCTTCACAAGGATTAAAGGTAACTAAATATAGCTTTCAAAAAAACTCTGTAAAAATTTTAAAAAATGAATTAAAATGTTGGTGCAATAGCAGCATATGCATTATACTGGGGTATTGCAATCAATTTTCAAAAATTAGTTTTAAATCACAAGAATCACAAAATAGTATCATACGCTTAAGTTTCATTAACATCACAGCTGTACAAATTGTTGCTCTCAAATGCTGGTTTTTGTAAATGTAAAACAACCCAAAAAACTCAACCAATGTCCAGACAACATGAAATATTAAAGGATCCATACTCTTTGGTGCATATATATTATCATGAACTTTACTGTCAATAATGCAGTGCAGTCTCCCAAGGTGCAGAGTGCCCTCATGTACCTTACAGGAGTACTTAGCACCATGCCGGATAGTTTCTAGGAATCAATGGTTGTGACATGAAACAAAGCTTTCAAAAACAATTTTAAAAGAAATAATTTAAAGTGAAAATACACAGTGAGGAATAACGCTTACGCTGGTCCCCAGGGAAAGACTAGGTGATCTAATAGATTTTTTTCCAAATCAAATTTCTATGATTCATGGTTCTGGCCACGTCTTCAATAGACCCAAGTAGAAGATTTTGTTTAACCATTCTGGATTTTCACTCTGAGGTCAGTGTGGAGACCTATTCTTCTGTACCTAAAATCATATCCTGGAAAAATGGTATAATATTGTGCACTTTTTCAGTCAAGAATTCATTATTTTTCAGGTAAGTTTTGCCATTTTTCATCAAAGCCATCTATTTCCATAGAAATGACCTTTTCCATCTGTAAAAATTACTTCCCTTCCTGTTTCCCCCCCCCCCCCCCACGTGCACTGTGGAAAATACACTAAAAATTCTGAGACCAAAAAGCTACTGATCTTTCACCAGTGGTATACATTTCTGCATTTATCTTTAACACAAAAATCATTTCCAGTAGCAGAAAGACAGCTCTTTATTAATTAACAGCTCTGCAAACAGGATGGCAATTCTAAAAACAAACAAACAAAAAAAGCAAAACAAAAACACAGCATAGCAGGTCATCATCCTCTTTATCATCAGTGGAGCATTCTGAATATGATTAGACCCTGAAGTTAATCCTTCAGTCTACCCCCACCTCAAAATTAGTCAACCCTTAGAAAGCCTATTTTAGTCCCAATAAGCTTAATCCTTCCATCCATGCACCCACTCTTCTATTTGCCAGTAAGATCAGTAATAGAAAGACAATGAAAGAAGGATCTGGAGCAAGAGGAGAAAAATTTGCAGCGACTAATAAAAAAAAATAGGGAAATAAAGCCCATAAAGCAACTTCTAGTGTTTGAGTCTGTAGAAAGCAGCTATGGAAACAAACTCCATACACATCTTTTGTTAGTAGTAAAGGAAAAGACCAGCACAGAAAAGACTCAGGGAACTACAGTGAATTAAGCTGATTGTTTTTGAATACTGCCTTCCATAATCAGAAGTAAATAAAATACATTCCAGTAGGTAACATTAAAATACCCTCAGAATTTTGCAATTCTTCCAAAAAGTCCTCTAAGTTATGAGCAACCTCATTACAGTTTTACTTTAAAGTGCAATAATTATGCATTTAGATCTGTTAGAACAAAAAGTTCCTCAATGCAAAAAAATATATATATATTTGCTTCAGTGCCAAGTAATTTGACCACTACAGAAGCCCTCAGATTTGTCATATGGTAATTTCACAGGGTAAAGATGGTTCCACTGCTACCAACTGTTCGACCAGTGGGAGATCCTGTCCCTGCTCTGCATCATGCAGTAAACTGGGCACGACTCTCTGTTACAATGCACAGTATGCCTGATCAACTCTATGACCATCTGCAAATCTCTTTTCCATGTTTTTCTGAGAAGCTTCATAGTTTTGCCAAGGAGCCACTTCTAAAAAATAAAGGTCTTGGAATTTAGGATAGAGCAGTTAAAAAGCTGGATGGATGCAAATGATTAAAATGTATAACAAGAGTAACTGTGTAAATAATGGCACTACAATGTAAAGTCTTTAAAGGTAGGATTGTGACAGCTGGTTCACAAAAAAATCACAGGCAAAAGAACCTCACCAACTAAGATCTGAAAGGAAAGAAAACACTGGTCTACAATTTTTGAGAAGTCATCTGCTTCAGAGATAAAATGTGCTATTTATTATGTATTTTGATGTGCTGAATTCAAATATGACAATTAAAACAACTGATTGGCTACTGTTTCTAAGATATTTAAGTTTTTACATTTTATGTCTATGTATATTGTGGAGATAGAGTTTTAATCATAAATTGTAAACCTAGGTCTTTTCATGTGTTTATGGTTGCTTTATATGATAATATTTCACCTGTCCTGTTTATGTAACACTTTAAAAATCAGCAAAAGGGTTATATAAATAAAATTTATTATGAAACAAAAGGCAAAAAACTATTCTGTACATAGTTTAGTCCTATTCAGTGTCTACTCGGCACTTCTTGGCTTGTCTCTTGTATTCATTAAATGGAGCATCTCTTGTCACTGTCCAGCAATAGTCTGTAAGCATTGATGGGCTCCATTTGCCCTGATAGCGTTTCTCCATTTGTTGCAAAGTTCTGGTGAAATCGCTCGCCATGCTCGTCGCTCACTGCTCCGCAGTTCGGTGGAAAAAAATCTAGATGAGAGTGCAAAAAATGTATCTTTAGTGACATGTTGCAACCAAGGCTTTTGTATGCCTTGAGGAGGTTTTCCACCAACAACCTGTAGTTGTCTGCCTTGTTGCTTCCAAGAAAATGTATTGCCACTAACTGGAAGGCTTTCCATGCCGTCTTTTCCTTGCCACACAGTGCATGGTCAAATGAATCATCTCGAAGAAGTTCACGAATCTGGGGACCAACAAAGACACCTTCCTTTATCTTAGCTTCACTTAACCTTGGAAATTTTCCACGGAGGTCCTTGAAAGCTGCTTGTGTTTTGTCAATGGCCGTGACAAAGTTCTTCATCAGACCCAGCTTGATGTGTAAGGGTGGTAACAAAATCTTCCTTGATTCAACAAGTGGTGGATGCTGAACACTTTTCCTCCCAGGCTCCAATGACCGTCGGAGTGGCCAATCTTTCTTGATGTAGTGGGAATCTCTTGCACAACTATCCCATTCGCAGAGAAAACAGCAGTACTTTGTGTAGCCAGTCTGCAGACCAAGCAAGAGAGCAACAACCTTCAAATCGCCACAAAGCTGCCACTGATATTGGTCATAGTTTATGCACCTCAAAAGTTGTTTCATGTTGTCATAAGTTTCCTTCATATGGACTGCATGACCAACTGGAATTGATAGCAAAACATTGTCATTATGCAGTAAAACAGCTTTAAGACTCTTCTTCGATGAATCAATGAACAGTCTCCACTCATCTGGATCGTGAACGATGTTGAGGGCTGCCATCACACCATCGATGTTGTTGCAGGCTACAAGATCACCTTCCATGAAGAAGAAGAATGGGACAAGATCCTTTTGACTGTCACGGAACATGGAAACCCTAACATCACCTGCCAGGAGATTCCACTGCTGTAGTCTGGAGCCCAACAGCTCTGTCTTACTCTTGGGTAGTTCCAAATCCCTGACAAGGTCATTCAGTTCACCTTGTGTTATGAGGTGTGGTTCAGAGGAGGAGGAGGATGGGAGAAAATGTGGGTCCTGTGACATTGATGGTTCAGGACCAGAAGTTTCATCCTCTTCCTCGTCTGACTCAAGTGAGAAGGATTCTGGTGCATCAGGAACCGGCAGTTCTTCTCCATGGGGTACTGGGCGTATTGCTGATGGAATGTTTGGATAATGCACAGTCCACTTTTTCTTCTTTGACACACCTTTCCCAACTGGACGCACCATGCAGAAGTAACAATTGCTGGTATGATCTGTTGGCTCTCTCCAAATTATTGGTACTGCAAAAGGCATAGACTTCCTTTTCCTGTTCAACCACTGGCAAAGATTTGTTGCACAAGTGTTGCAGCATATGTGTGGGTCCTGATCTCCAATTTTGCAGCCAAAATAAAGGTGATAGGCTTTCTTAACCATAGTGGTTATACTGTGCTTTTGTGATGCAAAAGTCACTTCACCACAAACATAGCAGAAGTTATCTGCACTGTTCACACAAGTACGAGGCATCTTTGTTCACTTTGGCTAAACAGAAATGTGTCCCTTTGCAAAATCAAACACTGACAAATAAGAGAGTATGACACTGTATGATTTCTGGAGCTGATATAGGGCAATTTGTTCAGCAGAGTGATGTAAGCTTCGTTATGATTGCATCATCCATGACTTCTAGGAATAACATGCAATTCATATCATGTATGACGCAATACCAGGTTCAGATTGCATCATTCATTGTTTTGCCTAAAAAGCAAGTACTGTCCAAACCCAGTAACAGATCCAATCAAAGATGTATATTAGTCATTTCTGGTTTAAATTGAGATCCCTTCCCTTTATAACTCACTTATCCTCCACCATTCCCAAGTCAATGGTCATATATACTGACCCAATAGCATATCTTGAAAACTAGAGCCAATCAACAATTTTAAGCATCATTATCATTCTCAGTGACCCAGAATTAGTAAAGTTTGACTACATTTATTTCAGAAGCATTTTGGCTGTAGAGCAGTGAAATCAGAGGGAGCAAGAGCTCAGGATTACAGAATGAGGAAAGGATTGAGTTCATAGTTAGAATACACCACAACTGCATGTGTCTGGTAACAGGAATTCAAGTAAAGTTATGCCACTGATGAGTCCACTGAAACAACCCCAAATAACTCTTATACTTCCATTCCAATCAGTCATGTACCTTACCATGCCATCAGAAATGACTTTACTGCTTAGTCACTTCCGCCCAAAATTTGACATTTAATCCACTTCCTTGTACCTTTGTGTTTTCATTGTGCAAAGTGGGTGTAACACACTATCACATTCCAAAGGCAGTATTTTCCCTCCACTTGGTAGGGTAAAAAAGACTACATAAGGTACAGGGCAGCAGAGAATCAAGCCTTTTGTGCCTGCTACCCAAGCAAGTGGCACAAATTAACGCTGTGGAGGCTATTTTAATTCCAGGTGCTCTTTACCAATCTGCAAGAAAGCACTTCAGAAGCAACAACTGAATTACAAGCAGAGATGCAGAGAGGGACAATTCAATGCAATAAAAGCGAACAGGGTCTCCTGCTTGGAACTTGGACAATTCAGAGTAATATGGTCCGCAAGGTAAAAATTGTCTTCTGACCTACTGACTGTCAGAAAGTGATAAATCTCTGGACTTCCATTGCTTACCTCCCCAGACTTGGTTCCTCAGTGGTAAAAATCTGCAATTCCTACCCTGCCATTCTGGGACAGATCTGCCCCTGATATGTATAGACTATCTTTAATCAGGAACTGGAAGTGAGGTCTCGGAGGATCGTCATATAATCTAAAAGTAATTTAATAAGCTACCAAAGAAAACCTGGATATATGTTTGGCAATGATAGCCAACACCCTAGCCCTCAGAAAAATTACCCAGTGTAACTGGGATAAGAAAAAGACCTTTTTAAAAATTTTCTAGTAGTACGTTTTCTAAATCCCGGAACTCACTTTTAATTCATGTCTTCTCTGCCCCTTCCTATGTGGAAGAATTTTGCATATTTTACAAATAGCATGATCCCATGGTTATCCTGCAGAGTACAACTTCCTAGCAGCCACTTGAAATTGACATGGATTATAGGCAGGCAATCAATCACCACAGTGGATGATACACAGAGGCCACACTAGCTATAGGCAAACTAGGCAGCTGCCTAAGGCAGCAGATTTCTGAGGGCGGCATATTTCTGTAGACTCACCCAGGTTTCCTCCAAGGGCAGAAGATGAGGCTGCTGGGGCTAGGGGCAGCCACTAACTGGGGCTCTCGGTAGCAGGAAGCAGCCCTCACCCAGGCTGCCAGGGAAACACTCTTGCCTCTCTTGATCCACTGCCTGCCCCCAATGCAGGTAAGATTGCAGCCATGGCTGAGGGCTACTCTTAGAGGCACCACAAGCATAGCTGGGGTTTCAGCCACAAATGCAGCAACCCACCTGGCTTGCCAAAGGCCACTGATGGAGTCAGTGTCAAAGATAGTATTACCAATCAGGAGTTCATGACTCCCAGTAATCTATCTACTTATGGTGCTCAAATCACTTGACCATCACACTCTCAGTAGCATGATGAGTAGCTCCATTGTATTTATGCACTTTCCAACTCTTCACACTTATTCTGTACTCTTTGCCTTGAAAATACTTCCCTCCGGTCTGGAAACCCAGTTCACCTCTCCTCAAAGCTTTCAGAAGGAAGGAGTGAACTGCAGTTTACATGTAGCATTTGACTCTTCAAATCCTAGTTATAATCCTTTCTTCCATTTATCTCACTTGTATTGCCAATCTACTATTCCTCCCCCATCATAAATGCTTGCTGCCAAAATTCTTGCATAAAATGTCCCCTTAAACCATGTTCAAATTATTAAACCACCATCCTCTAATTTCTGGATCCTCTATATAAAGCCCATTAAAGTGACTCCCAGTGATGTCAAAGGGCAGTGGATAAAACCCTTAATCCTGCAAACTGTTCCCCAAAATACAAAAAATCATAAAGAGTCTCGACGTGAAATCATCTCCTGTAATTACTATATCCCTTCCATCATACTGTGTTCTGACAGTCTGCTCTGAAGCAATCATGTGACCATCTTCCTGAACATGTGACTCATTTCCTGAATTCTAGAACTGTGGATGGAGGCTGATACAGATTATTATTGAGTCTGTATAGAAATTTATTTCATATACTGAGAGCTGATGTACTTACCACACTCTTTGAATTGTTCCTTCGAATGACTTTTTAGGTGTTACTGAATAGCAAAGCACATTTCAGATATGTAAAATCAACATAAAGGAGTGGTTATTTATGGTGTGTAAGGAGATGAAAAGAGTCAAGTGCCCTTTAAATATACCCATTATTCATTCGCATAGGGTGACCAGAAAGCAAGTGTGAAAAATTGGGACATGGGGTGGGGGGTAATAGGCGCCTATATAAGATAAAGCCCCAAATATTGGGACTGTCCCTATAAAATCAGGACATCTGTCATCCTACATTCCCAGTCAGTATAGGTAGCTTCTGTTTCAAACAGGATGTTTGGAGAGATGCCCTTCTAATAAAAACAAGGGAAGAACTTTGTACCAGACGGTTCCCTGCAGGTTGGAAATGAGAGTTGGAGCAGAATAAGTACAGTGCAGTGTAGCAGCAGGACTTTCAAACACACATACACAGACACTAATAAAAACAAAAAAATAAACAAGAGAGGGAAATGGGAAAGTGAACGAGTGAGTGAAATAATTCCAAAATAAACTGATATTAAAAAAGAAAATGTGGTACAGAAAAGGAAAACTAAGCATCTCAAAACAAACAAGTGTTTGTGCATTAAACTTCTTATCAGAGATGGTAGCCAGCAACAAGGGGGAAAGTTGAAACAGTTACAAATCATCCTAAAGGTAAACATTGTTTCCTTTGTTATAGGGTAATTAGTGAGAGGAATTGGTGGGTACCTAAAAAGGATATTGATTATTTTAAAATTGTTGTTTTGCTTTAAGAAACTTCCTGTATAATGTAAATATATAAAAATAATAATTTCTTTTTAACTAACAGTATTAAAGGCATCAAGCTATTTTAGGTGACCAGGGAACAGTTGAAAGGGGGTCATGGATACTTATAAAAGAAAAGTGGGAAATTCTTACCTATCCTGTGTTATGTTTGCTTTCAGATTATTCACTCAAGAAGCAGACTCATAGACTTTAACGTCAGAAGGGATCATCATGATCATCTAATCTGACCTCCTGCACATTACAGGCCACAGAATCTCACCACCCACTTCCTGAAATAGACCCCTAACCTCTTTCTGAGTCACTGAAGTCCTCAATCATTGTTTAAAGATGTCCAAGTTACAGAGAATTCACCTTTTACACTAGTTTAAGCCTGCAAGTGACCTGTGCCCCATGCTGCAGAGGAAGGCAAAAAAACCCCAGGGTCTCTGCCAATCTGACCGGGGGGGAAATTCCTTCCAGACCCCAAATATGGTGATCAGTTAGACCCGGAGATGTGGGCAAGACCCATCAGGCAGATACCTGGGAAAGAATTCTCTGTAGTAACTCAGAGCCCTGCCCAGCTAATGTTCCGTCTCCAGCCATTGGGTTTTTTGCTAATGGTAGTCGCTGATGGGACACTGTCTTCATAGGCAGTCCCATCATACCATCTCTTTCATAAACTTATCAAGCACAGTCCTAAAGCTAGTTAGATTTTAGCTCCCACTGATCCCCTTGGAAGACTGTTCCAGAACTTCACTTCTCTGATGGTTTCGAGCATAAACTTGTTGATGGCCAGTTTATATCCATTTGTTCTTGTGTCCACATTGGCACTTAACTTAAATAACTCCTCTCCCTCTCTGATATTTATCCCTCTGATGTATTTATAGAGCACAATCAGATCTCCTCCTCAGCCTTATTTTGTTTAGGCTAAACAAGCCAAGCTCTTTGAGTCTCCTCTCATAAGGTAGATTTTCTATTCCTTTGATCATCCTAGTAGCCCTTCTCTGCACCTGTTCCAGTTTGAATTCATCTTTCCTAAATAAAGGAGACCAGAACTTAACACAGTATTCCAGATGAGGTCTCACCAGTGCCTTGTATAATGGTACAAACACTTCCCTGTCTCTACTGGAAATACCTTGCCTGATGCATCCTAGGACTGCATTAGCCTTTTTCATGGCCGCATCCCATTGACAGCTCATAGTCATCCTGTGATCGACCAATACACCCAGCTCTTTCTTCTCCTCTATCACTTCCAACTGATAAGTCCCCAGCTTATAGCAAAAATTCTTGTTGTTAGTCACTAAATGCATGACCTTGCACTTTGCAAAGTTTTGAAGGAACTCAAATATGAAACTGCAGAACTACTAACTGAGGTATGTAACCTACCACTTAAATCAGCCTCTGTACCAGATGACTGGAAGGTAACTAATGTGATGGCAATTTTTTAAAAAGGCTCCAGAAGCAGTTCTAGCAATCACATGCCAGTAAGCCTAATTTCAATACCAGAGAAATTGGTTGAAACTATAGTAAAGAACACAATAATCAGACATTTAGATAAACATAATATGTAGGGGGAAAGTCAAAATGACTTTTGTAAAGGGAGATCATGCCTCGCCAATCTATTCGTATTCATTGAGGGTGTCAACAAGAATGTGGACAAGGGTGATACAGTTGATGCAGTGTACTTGAATTTTCAGAAAACAAGGTCCCTCACCAAGGCTCTTAAGCAAATTATGCAGTCATGGGATAAGAGGGGAGGTCCTCTCGTGGATCAGTAGCTAGTTAAAAGATTGGAAACAAAGCACGGGAATACATCGTCAGCTTTCAGAGAGAGTTAAACAGCAGACTGGGACAAGTGTTGTTGAGCATATTCATAAATGATCTGGAGAACAGTAAGGTGGCAAAATTTTTAAATGACACAAAATTAATCAAGATAGTTAAGTCCAAAGCTGACTATGAAGAATTACAAAAGAATCTCATTAGACTGGATGAATGAGCAAGAAAATGGCAGATGAAACTCAATGTTGATACATGCAAAGTAATGCACATTGGAAAAACCCAATCCCAACTACACATATAAAATGATGGGCTCTAAATTAGCTGTTACTACTCAAGAAAGAGATCCTGAAGTATTTGTGAAAGTTCTCTGAAAATATCTACTCAATGTACAGTGACAGTTAAACAATCTAACAGAACGTTAGGACCATTATGAAAGGGATAGATAACAAAACAGAAAATATCATCATGCCACTATATAAATCCATGGTATGCTGACACCTAGAATACTGTATGTAGTTCTGGTTGCCCGATCTCAAAAAAGATATATTAGAATTGGAAAAGGTACAGAGAAGGGAAACAAAAATGATTAAGGGTATAGAACAGCTTCCATATGAGGAGAGATTGATAAGACTGGGACTTTTCAGCTTGGAAAAGAGACGACTAAGGGGGGATCTGATAGAGGTCTATAATATCATGAATGGTGTGGAGAAAGTGAATAAGGAAGGGTTAGTTACTCCTTCACACAACACAAGAAGAAGGGGTCACCCAATGAAATGAATAGGCAGCCTGTTTAAAACAAACATATAGAAGTACTTATTCACCAAACATACAGTTAACTTGAGGAACTCGTTGCCAGGGGATGTTGTGGAGGCAAAAAGTAAAACTGGGTTAAAAAAAGAATTAGATAAGTTCATGGAGGATAGGTCCACCAATGGCTATTAGCCAAGATGTCCAGGGATACAACCCCATGCTCCGGGTGTCCCTAAACCTCGAAACGCCACAAGCTGGGAGTGGACAACAGGGACTGGATCACTCAAAATTGCCCTGTTCTGTTCATTACCTCTGAAGCACCTACGAATTGCCACTGTCAGAAGGCAGGATACTGGGCTAGATGGACCACTGTCCTGACCCAGTGTGGCTATTCTTAAGTCCTTGTGTTTTGAAGATTTCTGTATGGAAGAGCTTTATCGTCATATTTCTTTGGCAGACAATTAAAAAGTTGAAGATACAATTAAAGATACAATTAAAAACTTGTAACACAAATTCAAGTT
This sequence comes from Trachemys scripta elegans, assembly GCF_013100865.1. NCBI lineage: Eukaryota > Metazoa > Chordata > Testudines > Emydidae > Trachemys > Trachemys scripta. Next base: position 36,273,776 of record NC_048299.1, on the reverse strand, counting down.
TTCAATAGGTTACAACAATGTTAGGATTTATATTTCTCAAACATGGAGTGAGTAACCATTACTCATTCCCAAATGAGGAGCCAATATTGTTTCATTGTGCCTCATCTTTACTCGCCAAGATAATTTGGCTTTATTTTTAAAATTGAGAATACAGGCCATATGACTGAGATTATAGGAATCTGAGCATGCGTGAACTGGCACTCGTTGCTCACTTCAAGATTTCTTTTCTATGATAACCACTCTGAGAATAGTCCTACATTCTGTATGTATTATTTTGTGTGTAAGTCCTTTTATTTTACAGCATATCTGTTGGAAACAATCCAATATATTTGTAAATGAATCTAAATATTTATTAGCTATAAAGCAGGTTGGCCTATTTGTGGAACTTTATGTCTCTACCAAGAGAGAAGACGAATCCTTAAACTGAATCCGGTCTATTTCAAGAGCAGGGAATATCAAAAGACAAACGGAGACAAAGTCGTGTGCATTATACCCAATTTAGAGTCTCAAGGATTCCTACCTAAAGGTTAGAGGAAGTGAGGGAGGATTTTGTTTGGCAGATACAATTTCTGAGTGTCCAGGGCAGCATGAGCCAAAACTGACAATGCAGATGCTGAGAGAGTTTGCATCCAAACTGCATAAATCAAGTGAGCTAAAAAAAATCAAGACAGACTGAAATTAGCAACAGCATGCCCCCTGCCTCACAGGGCAACACAGAGCTGATGGATGATGTGATGATGACAAACAAATCCTCAGTTGCAGTCCAAAATCTGTCTAATAAATAAATTAGTAAAAGTCAAATATATCACCATTGCCATTGCTGCATCTGTTTCTATACTTCCATTAAATCACTGGGTGAATGTTGTCTTACTAATTGCAGAATTTTTTTTTTAAATCACAGGGCTGTCACATGTTCACATGTTAGCGGCAGACAGCAATAATAGTGACATCATGACACATTTTCCAAATATTAGTTTGAATTAAGCTCATTAGGTTTAATTTAGTTGGATTCAAGGTGGCAAAAAAGCTGCCCTATTCATTTAGATTTCCTCCAATTTTCTGTGAGGGGGAAAAGCTGCTTCTTACAGGCAAACACTGGCGCAAGTCTGAGCCAATGTCCTACTGTTGATTTCACAAAGTTAATATTTTTTTTGAAAAACAGTAAACACTGCAAAATTAGTATAAATTTAACACTGGACCAAATTTAAAGAAAATCATAAACATAGTGGGTCAGACTAACGGTCTAGCTAGCCCAGTATCCTGTCTTCAGACAAAAACAACAAGCAGTCCTTGTGGCACCTTAGATACTAACAAATTTATTTGGGCATAGCCTCTAGGTCTCTAAGGTGCCACAAGGACTCCTTGTTGTTTTTGCTGATACAGACTAACACGGCTACCACTCTGAAACCTGTCTTCAGACAGTAGCCAATGACAGGTGCTTCAGAGGGAATGAACAGAACAGGCATTCATCGAATGATCCATCCCGTCATCCACTCCTAGCTTCTGGCAATTGGAGGCTATGGACACCCAGAGCATGGGTTGTATCCCTGACCATCTTGGCTAACAGGCATTGATGGACCTTTCCTCCATGACCTTATCTAATTCTTTTTTGAACCCCATCATAGTTTTGGCCTTCACAAAATCCTCTAGCAATGAGTTCCAATGTGTGCTGTATGAATAATTACTTCCTTATGTTTGTTTTAAACGTGTTGCCTATTAATTTCATTGGGTGACCACTGGTTCTTGTATTATGTTAAGGAGTAACTAACCCTTCTTTATTCACTTTCTCCACACCATTCATGATATTATAGACCTCTATCATATCCCCCCCTTAGTCGTCTCTTTTCCAAGCTGAAAAGTCCCAGTCTTTTCACTCTCTCCTCATAAGGGTTCCATACCCTTAATCATTTTTGTTGCCCCTCTCTGTACCTTTTCCAATTCTAATGTATCTTTATTGAGATGGGGCAACCAGAATTGCATACGGTATTCAAGGTGTGGGCATACCATGGATTTATAGTGGTATTATGACATTTTCTGTCTTACTACGTATGACTTAATTAATGGTTCCTAACATTGTTAGCTTTTTTGACTGTCACTGTACATTGAACAGCTGTTTTCAGAGAACTATCCACAATGACTCCAACATCTCTTTCTTGAGTGGTAACAGCTAATTTAGATCTCATAATTTTATATATATAGGTGGGATTATGTTTTCCAATGTGCATTACTTCGCATTTATGAACATTGAATTTCATCTGCCATTATGTTGACCAGTCACCCAGTTTTGTGAGATCCCTTTGTAACTCTTCACAGTCTGCTGTGGGCATAACTACCTTGAGTAATTTTGTATCATCTGCAAAGTTTGCCGCCTCACCTCATTTTCCAGATCATTTATGAATATGTTGAACAGCACTGGTCCGAGTAAAGATCACTGTCTCTTCAAAGTGAAAAACTGACCAAGCAAACCTGGTAGCTCCCCATAGCTCTATCCACATACTGCATCTAATCTCCACAGGTCAGGATGCCTAGAGAGGGCATGTGTAGATAGTTTCCATGGAAGAGGATACATTACTGGGCACTTTCCCACTAAGACTTGGGCTTTACGATTTTTGAAATCTGACCACAGTATCTTATGTATGTTTTAGTGTGGGTGAAATTAAAAAGTTTTATCTGTTGAAAAGATATTACCTGTGTCCCCCATTTTAAGTATATGGAGTGTCTCTTTACAGCAGAATCTTAGAAACTGTATTGTAGTGCTTTCACTCTGAGGGACCCCGAAATGCTATACAAACAATTTTAGTGTATACTCTGATAGATATGTATACATTGATATATTACACACAGAGGTCAGGGCTGCTGGTGCACTGATATTACTGTATCATGCTGACCAGTATTGTCTCACTGTTTCTTTGTTGCCCCTCCTCCCCTGTTGGTATCCATGTTTTGTCTGTCTTTGACTTAAACTCTTTGAGGCAGGGACCACCTTTTCATTCTGTGTTTGTACAGCAGCTAGTGCAGTGGGATCCTAGTCCATGACTAGGGATCCTAGTTGCTTCAGTAACATAAATAATAATAACTAATAACAATCTTTACCCCTATTGGAATTTGGCTAGTATACTAAGACTGACACTCATACTCATTGACTTTCAATGGGCACAAGTGGTCAGGAACTCATTTTTACTGTATGTCTCAACCAGAAGACTGCACCAGTACTGACTCAGTCCTTATTAGTTAGCATATGCAGTGTTATTGTAGCCATGTTGGTTTCAGGATATTACAGAGACAAGGTGGCTGAGGTGATATCTTTATTGGACCAACTTCTGTTGGTGAGAGAGGGCAGGGGCTTGTTCTAATCCATGCTCCCCTTCCGCTCCCGTCCTGCCTACAGGATTCACAGCGTTGTGGAGCAATGAGCGATTAGAATAAGTGCTTCAACTGCAAACCTAATGCCACAGCAGCAGTGCAAGGTGCTGGAGTCCTCACAACCAGTATGAAGCAACTTTAGTGAAAAGGACAAGAAAAGGAGAGAGCAAGAAGGAAAGTAGGGAGCTGAATCAAATGAAAAAGGGGGCTTGGGGAAAAACAAAATAGAGAATAGAAGAATAGGGATAAATGTAGGGGTTCAGGACATTCTGCTCTGCCCTGCCCACAAGTATTCTCTAGGAATCCCTATTTGCTAGTTTTCAGACCTGTCTCAGCTAGATCTGCTGCCCCAATATACTCAAGTTATATGAAGAAAAATGGGAAAGAAATATATTTGGCAATGCTTATATGCCAGGTGGTTTCTCAGTTTGCCAACCATCTGGTCTCAGTTTACTCTTTGTCAGTAGCACCAAATGAGAGAAAAATGTGAGATGTTAAATATTAAAATCTACATTATTAAACAAATGAAAGCTACTGTAAAGAGTAAATGCATCTAACACATGGATTATCATGTTAAACACATGGAAACCCTTGTTTTAAAGATATGACATCACACCCTAATGAAACTTAAAAATTCATAATTTAAATTCAAATGTATGACATCACATCTGTGAATTATGAGATTTCTGCAATACTTTGTCATCACCAGCACCTACACCCCACATACACACCATTCTGTAGTCAAAGAGCTGCTGAAGCAGTAGGAGATAGATGCTCTGACTAACTTCTGAGAGTAAGGAAAGGCAGAAAGGGGAAGTAATGCGGGATATGGGGAAGGAGGGATGTAGCAGTCGGATCAGAGCTGCTGGTGAATATCCAGGACAAAAATTCAGCACGTGTGTGTATATATGTGTATATATGTATGTATGTATGTATGTATAATAAAAGAGAAATATAAAATTTGAGTTACACACTGATAATTCCAATTCCAGGTACTGGTTACTACCCATGCCACTGAAGACTGCAGTGCCTCATTGTTTATGTGATCACGATAACTCCAAGATGGAATTATAGCATCATATTGCCTACTTAGCTGTTATTTATTCTATATATCAAAAGTATATAAGGCCAATTTTCAAGTTACTCATTAAAAATGAACCAAAGAATCTACAGGTTCATTCTTTCATATGAGGAAATGAATGCTTATTTGCGCATACGTACTAGGAAATAATGTGATGCACTATTTGTGCATATTGCTTACTAATCTACACCCACAACAAATGTGCTCACATATTTTGCAAGCATATTTTAAAGAATTTGGCTCATAAAATGTATGCTTTTATTTAGTAATTATGCAAAAGGCCAAGTAGGAACAGAAGAGTGACAATCCCACCTAAACCAAATAAAATTTAACTTGAGAGTTCAAGCAGAAGATGCATTTCAATAAACAGTCTGGGTCCCAATGAGCTACTGAACCTTGCCTTCACAGGTCTAACTCCAATTGTCAGGAAAACCAGGCAAAGAGAAAAAGACCAGTTAGTTTTATTTCACCTTAATGTTCAATGTTCCATAAATGCCAGCATGGACAAAGACTGCCCCAGAAAGAAATACATCCCATTCCCCACAGCATATGTACTGGAATTCTTGTCACCATGTTCATTTCAGTACACTGAAGAACATTAAGGAGATTAAAACACAGACCTATCCTGAGATAATTGTTTGCTTGGACATTTGATTGCTTTCTGCTACCAGATCAACCTCTTCCCCATTCCTTGCACCAAAGCTATATTTGGAAAACTTGCTTTGTTTCACCTGCATGTGACATCTAAATATCTCAATTCCTAATTACATGGCTACTGAGACTGATAATAGCTCATACCAACAGAAGCAATGCTATCCGAGGGAGAAAGAAAGGACAAGACCTACCATATTAGATGCAACACTGTTAAACTGAAAAGGCTATGGTGACAGATTACTGGACAAGGACACACAAAATGCAGCAGCCCTGTCATGCTACAACACAACATGATGACAATGCTACATTAGGTCAAAAGTGAATCCTGCAGTGTTTAGAGCAGTATCACAGGCAGGTATAACAAAACCAACCAGAAATAAACAAACATTTTATACCCTGGTCAATGAGTGACACCTCTTGTCACTTTCCTAGTGTAGAGAGGACCTTAAACCTATAAGTCTGGAAATTCCAAAATTCTTATCATAGTAGATTTTTCCAATCCTATAAAACACATAGCCACATAACAATGATGGGTGGTACATCAGAAGTCAGATACTCAGGTACAATCAGGAACTCTAGTCTATAGAAATACGGCCATGTAATCATGGTATTTCAACAAAAGTTTATAAAGAGAGTCTCTTTGATATGTATTGATTAACTCCACTTCACCAAAAGTAGATTATCTTATTAAAATTCCCCATCATGCTCACTTTAAAAGTCCTTAGGATTTTTTCCTGCTGGCTTTGATATGGTAATTATTAAAGTGTTATGTGTAAACAATTCAAGTCTTCAAACAGTGATTTCACACAGACTGTCACTCTCTAGGGACTATTCATGCTTGCCATTATTTTGAACCTTGAGGGTAATACACAAAGACTCAAGGTTCTGTGGTATAAAACCTGTAGCAGCAGAATGTTTGCATTATTGTAAAACATACTTGTTATGGAGATACACAATTTTAACATTTGTTCAGTTACAGGGGGGAAAAATACCAAACCAGACTTAAATTGATTCTTTTTTCTTTCTTTTAAATTTGTAGTAAGTGTTTTCCATCACAATTTACAGTAACCATATACAGCACTCACTCCCAATCTCTCTAAGATCATACTCTATAAATTTAACAATTCTTCAATTGGTATTATAAATCTAACCCGATTTGTTGTTTTGACTGGGAAGGGGAAAAGTCAGTTCTGCAAATATCACAGTAACCATTTTCATAATTTTTGCTAATAAATTTAATCCAGAGTAGCAATTATTCAAATAAAATAAATCATGACAGATGCCATAATTTAGACAGTGTAGCCAGCCGGGTGGCACCCTTTGTATAATCTTTTCCACCTTTAAATCCTGGATTCAGAAACAGATTCAAGGCAACTGCGCCATCTGGTAGAAGGTAAACTCTGAAACTGATCTTAATCACACTTTTTGTTTTAAATGGGTAGATGACAGGCAGGCTTCTATTGAGTTCTCTAACACTCTATCTACTAATTAATTCAGACAGTTACATTTCAAGTTTGACCTTAAGGACACTGAGCTATAGTAAGAATGTAAGGGGGGGGGAGGAGGCAGGTCAAACAATTTCTAACTTACTTTTATCTAAATCCTAAAATCTTTTTTGATCTCTTTACCACATCATCCTACTTTAAAAGTCAAATAAGCACCAGCAGAGCTCAGAGCAACAACTTTCCCATTAGATGCTATTTTCAAGTTTACATTGAAAGAGCATAGTGCCTCCAATAATTAAATAACTGATATCAAAGAAAACCACAATGAGTTAAACAACAGGAAACTAGTTCTTTGTCCCCTGCGGAAAATGCAGAAATAAGCCAAGTGAAATATAATGTTATCTACCCTTATAGAATTAAGCCACAAAATTACTATTGATTTTATTTGAGTTATATAATTCAATCCATGTAACTTTAAAAGTCATGGCCTATGCTGTTCCTTTTATCACAGCCCTGTAGTAGAGAAAGGAGGGGAGTGCACTACAGCAGAAGTGCCAACAGCAATTTTAGCTGCTTCAGCTAGAATTCCTGTCAGGATTCCAGGGGAGTGCACGCTGTCTCAGATGCTCTATCACACTTTGAACAGGTGCAGTGCGCTCTCCTCACACACCTAGCCAATTCTGCCAGCCAGTAGAGTGGAGACAACACCATGCTCCCAACTTCACACTGACACCTTTGAAGCTAGTGCTGCCAGAGGTGATATCTCCGATCCATGTTGGACTAGCCCTTATCCACAGAGGCATTAGAAGGGATGAGGAGGCTTCTTGGGCCCTCTCCTGACTCCTTAAACACTTCATAATCTGGCCCAATAACTATTCCATAAGCGTGGACTAAAACATATGAAAAATAAGAGATGCAGAACCAATGCTTGCCCATCAACCTTGTTTTCTCATCAGGTCCTGAAGGATTATCTATCGATCTGAAAATATATCTCAAAATTTCTAATAGGAATAATTAACATAAGATTTACATGTCCTAAACATAATACTGACAAGCATGCACTTATAACTCAGGCCTCACTAACATGCTCTAAAGGATATTGTTTACATCGGCAACTAATTACTGCAAAGCTTATCCACTGCCAAAATATGAATGCAGTGACACACTGCAGCTTTCCACAATGAGGCTCAAGTCCTGCTCAACCACTACTAATGCAAGCTGACCCACTGAAGTTAATGGGATTACTTCAGTGATTACAGCAAGCAGGATTTCTGCCTGTCTTAGCTATTTCTGAGGAACTATCACTTCGGCACCTAAATGCTACACAGAATAATTAGAAATACCATTGAGCATGTTCTAAAAAGGGCCACAGTCTCAATCTTTAACAGTATTTTTTTATTTTGTATTTAATATTTAAGCTTTCTTCTCCTCATATTCCTCTCCATTGTCCTGCTGTGGTGTTTTTTTATAGCCTTCTAATTACCCCTCCCCCATCAACCATTCAGTGTAGATGGAGCCTCTCTCTTTAAACTCGCAATCAATCCTTCTTGTGTTGGAATCTTGACATTACAACCAATCAATTACATTTAACAATTACGGGATTTCCAACATATAGGTTTTCCCTACCTCGATTTTAGAAAACAAACATGGATCTTTTTTCTGTCTAAAATGTAGGGTTGAAAAAAATCATTTTGCCCAATTTTGAAGCATTCAATAACTGTGGGTTTCAAAGTTTGACTTGTACTGAAATGATATATTTGGTTAAAATTCTCCTTAGAAGAGATTGGGGGGAAAATCTAAGAGAAAAGGCAGAGCAAACAATCTAGTGGGGAAAGTGTAAAAGAACAAATCCAGAGGAACTGAAAAAATGAGCAAAGTGGAAGGAAGGAGACAAATTCTAATAAATTCTAATTCCATTCTCTGGTGCCAGCCTAGCTTGTGTGCATATTCTTCTGTGCCTAGTATACAGCACAGGCTTCCATTTAATGAGTCAACTTAAAAATGTTTTTCTAGATAATAGAAGAAACGAGAAAGAGACAATTACATTGTAGGAGAGAAACTGGTACAAACTTGGGTTGCAAACGTTGAAAAATCAAATATAAAATAGTTTACAAGACCTAAAATCTTAAATTCCATCAGGTTCACCTATTCCTACTAAAATATATATTTATATGCATTTTCCTAGTAACAATCACTATACATATACTGTCTGAGACCAGAAAAAGTAAGTATGGGGTAGAGATAAAATATGTGCAACAAAAATACCTCACAATTCTGAACTGGGATGTAGCATTGCTGGCTTTTGTTTTCTTTCCAGCTCTTGTATATATGCTAACAATACGTTATTTTAATTCAAGATTTCAAGACATTTTTACCCACATTTATTTTATTATATCTTGAAACACAGGGAGCAATACTGCACTATCCTGACTTAGAATTTCCTTAACAAGAAGTGCCACAGAATCTAAAGAAAGTGTTCCTTGCTTTGAAATGTACAGTTTGATATATTTTCCAGGAGGGAAGTAGGCAATAGTTTTCTTAACTCTCTTTTTTGTTCTTTGTTTCCATTTTATGATTAAAAACACCATTAAGTCAGTTTCTTTCTTTCTTTCTTTCTAAAATCCACATCTGTGAGCCTTACAGTTTGTCAGCATCCTGCTAAAGTTTTTGTGCAGGAGCCATATCTTTTAGAATGGTTTAATCCACTCTTCTGAAGAAAGTCAGAATCTAATTTACCTTTCTGCTTCAGTTTACTTTTTAATATGACAAAATAAATTTTTAAGTATATACTGTTTATGCAAAAAGATGTTAATATGTTCCAATCATATTGCCACGATACATCTTTTTCCTTTTTCTACTATCTCCTGTTAGCCCACAAAAGCTTGTGATATGCAGTGGGTAAATTCCACGTACCGCAGTAAATGCTCATCGTGTCTAGAAAGGACAGCCGAACACAGCAGAAAAAAAAAAATGTTTTTAAATCAAGTATTTTCAATCAGCTTCAATGAACCTCCTCCTTCTAATCCTGAATGTATTTCCCTGACATGTTCTTTTGTAGTGTTTCACCACAATTTGCGCACATTAAGCAGTATTACCAGGGGGCTGTAATCCGAAAATCAATATCTGTCTGTCATTCTCAGCAACACGTTTTCAGTGTCTGATTGCAACATTCTCATCAGGATAACCATTCACAGTTGCTCAGACTCTTTGTAAAACTGATCTCTTCAAAAGGCAGGAAAAGTAAAGGTTACAGACATTTTACATGAAAGTTAAACATACATCTACAACAATAAGATGACAATTATACAATATAAAAAGAAAACAGAAATATTACATTGCTAGTTGACCACAAACTCAAATATATTTTATTCAAGAATTTTACTGTCTAAGGAATGTCTTCTAAATCTAGGTAATGCACTGCTAACAGCAGCTAATCACCATCACCACTTGGTTCCCATATAGTGCCTATCATACACAGTTCTGTTCAAAGGAGAATATCATTATCCCCATTTTAGGGATGGGGGAACTGAGGCACAGAGAGATTAATTTAATTCCCCTATTCACATAGCACAATGGTGGCAGATCCTGGAATAGGTCTTTACTCCTAGTCCAGTGTCCTATTCATTGAGTTAAACTTCCTCCCCAATACACACGTGTCCCATTTATGTTTGAGTTTATCCTGGGTTTATCTATTGCTATAGTACCTATTTATTACATCTCTGTTGTGTTACAGAAATTATAGAACAGGGGTCGGCAACGTTCGGCACACGGCTCACCAGGGTAAGCACCCTAGCGGGCCGGGCCAGTTTATTTACCTGCTGACACGGCAGGTTTGGCCGATCGCGGCCCCCACTGGGTTCGTCGTCCCAGGCCAATGGGGGCGGTGGGAAGCGGCGCGGGCCGAGGGATGTGCTGGCCACGGCTTCCTGCCGCCCCCATTGGCCCGGGACGGCGAACCACGGCCAGTGGGGCCGCGATCGACCGAACCTGCCGCGTCAGCGGGTAAATAAACTGGCCCGGCCTGCTAGGGTGCTTACTCTGGCGAGCCGCGTGCCGAAAGTTGCCGACTCCTGTTATAGAAAAACACTTGTCCTCATATTTTTTCACTACCAAATATAGACTCAAATATATAACATATTAAATTACATGCTATAGCTTTGTAACATTCTAATTTGATATTTATAGTCACATAAATAAATCACATGAAAAATCTTTACAGATCTGGACATAAACAAGTCATCTGACTACTCTCCAGGGCTGACTAGAAGAGTCTACTTTCACAGTGAATGATTAATAAAACTTCTCCACCTCACCACAGACTAAGGATTTAGTTAGAGTCCCTTGTTCTGTAACTAACTATAAAAGCAAAAGCTTTCTATGGTGTCACAGTAAAGCAATTATCCTTAGTTTCTATATTAGTATTACAATAAAAAAACTTCCATACTATATATTACACATTATGAGCCAATTTTTTAAATGAGCCATGTGATCTGATGGATTACATTGCAGCACTGGAGACTAACTTTGTACCTAAAGTTATACATATGCAATTTTTTGCATGTGTAAATTGGGTAGTTAGCTCTTTAGCAAGCTAATATGTCTGTATAAATATGGATTCTAATGTGGGCAAAATTGTTGCCATAAACTATTTTTGAAAATTCAGACCCCTATACATACAGATTATAATGTGTATCAATAAAGATATGCACAGAGAAAGAAACATACATTTATAGCTTGATGCCATCATATTTAAGTATTATACCTTTGCTTGGACATTTACAAGAACTATTTGTCAAGCATGAGCTAGTCCTGCTCTGGTAGCCAAGGTAGCATTTTGGGTTGTTATAATGAGCTGTTTTCTGTCTCTGTGCCAATTAAGAGGAGTGGTTGACTTTAATGAACTGGTTCTGGCTGTAGGAAAAAGTGCATTGTTTCTAAACATGGGTAGGTTGTTAACTGAATCACAGTAAATGCCAGGTGAGTAATAGGTTAGCCTGAGTGTTTTAATCTTAATCTATTGCTCAGTCTGCAAGTGTAGCCAAGGCCTAAGTCACTCAAGCGCTTTCGGAAATTTTATACGGTGACTCAATAACCAGGATGTAAAGGAGCAGAGAAAGGGAACAACCTATCATATGTGTAATTATTCCTAACTTTAAAATTATCAATAAACATTCTTGTCTAAATAGATTTTCTTCAACAATAAAAAAATAGTTCATAGCTGTATAGAATTCCAAGTAAAGAAACACAATATTTACTATTTTCAAACTTACCGTTTTTCTAAATTTATGCCATTTAAAATGAATACCATTGAGGCTTTTGGACCACATAGCCTACCAGTTTTCATGTGAATTGACGTTTCAACAGAAAAGAATATGCTGGCATATGCCTAAAACTCGGGCAATTTAATAGATTGTCTAACTACAGGATTTAGGCAATCAAATGGATATTTGGGTACCTACATACTGATTTGGGTATCCTGCCTCTCCAGTTTGGGATCTCTCTCCAATTATCCTTCTATAAATTATAGACCAAATAAACTCCTCTTCTGCCCCACTGAGGCAATTCAGATTCCATGTGCCTAGTCTAACCCTCCATTTCGTCTTGTGAAAGAATATGAGTGGAAGCCCGTGAGTGTGGGGTTATGTGGCCTCAAACATCCACTCTTGAGCCAGTTATGCAACTAGAGTTTGAGAGACTCCAGTAGCAAGAGATGCAGGAATTAAATCATTGGTTGGATGGGGAGAGGCCCTGAAGAGATGACCAAATTGTTGGGGAGGATCACGGCTAGAAGTCTTCCATTGAAATGTAGGTGCAGACGTGGGTGCTAGGAATGACATAGTTCCCCCCGCCTCTATTTTCTGCTGTTTCCTGCATTGGTCTGGAAATTAATGATAGTGTCTGGAGAAAGCTGGGGAGGTGGCAGACAGAAGTTTGATAGTTGGTCTCTGCCTCAATAATCCCCCTCCAGATCTCCCACATCCAATCCCCTGACATAGGAGCAAGAAGAAAGAAAATGAAAGTTGAATATAAAGAAGTCTTCAAAGATATGTGCTTCATTTACCTCTTCCAAATTTTAGGGGCAATTCTATTTAAGATTCCTTCTTTGCCAAGGGACCTCAATGGGAAAAATATCCATAACTGGAAGGTAACATTTTTACAGTAGATGGAGTTGAACTTTTGGCATGAGGGACACTTAGTTCTCACCAGACATCATCTTAACTAGTCCTACATGTACAGTTGATCTATCAGTAGTATACCTATAATGTGACATTATTACCAGATGAATAAAGTTCATTTTGTGATGTAATATCTATCCTTTTTTAATGTGCTTATTTGCACATTCACTAATTTACAAATACAGCAGTGGGATTTTTCCATCATTAATACAAATTAGCAATATTTCACTTTATTTTATTTTAATTTAGTGGACTGAAAATTTGACTACATATTATATAGATGTAATTAGCAAAGTCTTAGTAGCCATTTTTTGCACGAAAATTCCCTGTCAACTGGACAGTGACACACAGGGAATTTCTTTTGAGACAGATGGTTCCCAAAGCTTTAAGGTAACTGCTGGAAATCAGTGCCAGAAACGCTGAAAGAAAAATGGACTTGAAAAGGAGCAGTTATTCCCTGCTGAATCAGGCTGCATCATGCTAATTGAGAACAAGATCACTGGGCTGACAGGGCCTGTAGTTCAGACATCATAAAAATGATATTTACAAACCTCAGAGGCAGAGGATAGTGAGTCTGCCTTCATGCATAGAAAACATGTTAGTAACTGCATCAGTTTTGAAGATAGCTGCTTCACCACTCTGCCAACCAGACAAAAAGTGCTGGACAGTAATTGTTTCAGAAAGAATAAAAGCAGCCATATAGACAAGGGGAAAATATTCACAAAGCACCAGCACAGTGGTGAAAATTAACATATCTTCATTTTAGCGCAATAATTAGGACACTTGCAGTGGCTAGCCTCTGAATACTGAGAAATGTGAACAGGAAATGCTATGGTAACAGAGAAAACAAATTTAATTGAAAGAGAAGAATATGTTGAAAAAATAAAACATCCCAAAACAATTATTGTTCTACTATACTGAATGTTGTATACATATGTAGTGGGGCGGACTGCCCTACTCCCTGAGAATTTAGGCTGCAGCAGGCCAGTGGGCCTGCGCAGACAGGGAGCCAATTAGAGAAGGGCTTATTGTGAGCCAATCAGGGCCCAGATTGGAGGCAGCCAATCAGGGCCAGGCTCAGCCCTATAAAAGGCCACTCGGGGAGAGAGCAGTCAGTCTGTCCCAGGCCGTTGAGAGGGGAAGGTCTGCCTCCAGAGGGGGAGACTAGCACCTGGGACAGCGCAGTGCTGGGCAGGCCTGGGGGAGCAGAAGGGAACTCCAACCCAGTGTCTGCCAGACTGCAGGCCCTGAGGGGAAGGGCCTAGCCGGTGTGAGGGGCCATAGGGGAAGCGGCCCAGGGACGTGGACAGATGGAGGGGAGAGGAGGAGGAGAGTGAGGCTGCTGACAGAGGGTCCCTGGGCCGGGACCCAGAGTAGAGGGCGGGCCTGGGTCCCCCCCCTTCCCCTCTTGCAGTACACCCAGCCATCAGCTGTAGGGAGCGGCAATCATAGACTACACCAGATCCCCGACAAGAGGGATTAGACTTTGGGGTATGTGGTTGGACCTGGTAGCTGGGGCGTAGAGAGACTGCTGATCAACCCACCCTCCCCCCCACCGCACCCCCGGAAGGGGGTGTGGATGGTCTGAGGGGCACTGCCAGAGGGCAGTGGTCCTGAAGAGGACGCCGCGAGCTGGAGAGCGACGCAGGCTCAGACGCCAACCAAGGGCAAGACAATGGACGGGACACCACCGAGAGAGAGCGCTCCACTGGACTGAGCTAATTCCCAGAGGTAACTAGCAGGAGGCGCCGGGTGGCGAGACCCAACCCTGTTACAACATATTTTAAAGTATTAAACTCTACTATACTTCTGTAATTTATTCTTGAATTTTTTCATGCAATAAATTGTTTCACCCAGTCTCTGCAAAAATAGTCCCTCATAATTAAATGGTTGCTGATCAGATTGATAGGAACCAAATGTAACCAATGTTTTAATCTAATATCACAAAAAAATAAAATTTTCTTAGCATTTTTCTTTTATTTTATCTGCTTTTTCTCTTAGACAACATCTCTGTAATAAAAGGCACTAGAAAAAATAGTGTTGTAGTTCATTATTTGGGTAACACCAAAAGATAGCTATTCAAGCATTTACATACAGAGCATGAATCAGAGACTGGTAGAACAAAAAAATCTCAGATATTCACTGACTGTAAAAACCCAGAGTTTGCAGATGAATAATTTACTGCTGTCATCCCAAAGATTACTGAAAGGAACTGGTCCACTTATTTGTACAGCAGTATTACTGATAAAACTAACCCCCAGGATTATATTTACTTATCTTTTCCCCAAAAGTAGTAGTATTCCAGCATAAAACTGTACAATGAGTTTTTTCTGTTTACAAAACTGGGATTTGCCATTTAATAGCCAAGTGGCACAATAAACTCTTGTCAGTTGATTTCCTTGGTAAAGTATCACCATGGGGTTTAGGAGCGTCCATGAAATTAAAAAATTCTAATACTGGACCTCATAATTGTAGTGTATGAAATCATTTAAAAGGTTTCATATCTGAGGTGCTGATTTTGCCCTTTCTCTAAATATAACCCTCAGTAAAGGTTCCGGCAGCCAAGATACTTACGGACTGACAGGCTTTATTGGTACTTAAGAGAAAGTTCATGATGAAACTTTTCATAGCCAGCCATTAGCAATCAAGGAGTATGGATGCCTTTTGTTTTAATAATGTTCCATTATAATTGCAAACAGTGAGGCTGCATCCACAGGTTTAGGGCTGAGCAAAGGGAATGCAGACTTACTGTATTTTCTGGCGTATAAGACTACTTTTTAACCCAGGAAAATCTTCACAAAAGTCG